>NC_050449.1:103063144-103295644 GCF_903995425.1 Onychomys torridus
ACAGAGGGAGGCTCAGAAGCAACAGCAACAGATGCAAAACTTGGGGATGACATCACCACTACCCTTTGACTCTCTGGGCTATAATGCCTCTCATCACCCCTTTGCTGGCTATCCACCAGGTTATCCTATGCAAGCTTACGTGGATCCCAGCAACCCTAATGCTGGAAAGGTGCTTCTGCCCACACCCAGTATGGACCATGTGTGTTCTCCTGCTCCTTATGACCATGCTCAGCCCTTGGTAGGACATTCTACAGAATCTCTTGCTGCCCCTTCATCAGTGCCAGTGGTGCCACACGTGGCAGCCTCTGTGGAAGTTTCCAGTTCACAGTATGTGGCTCAGAATGAAAGTGTGGTACACCAAGACTCCAATGTTCCTGTAATACCAGTACAAACTTCAGGCCCAGTCCAAGGACAGAATTACAGTGTTTGGGATTCAAACCAACAATCTGTCAGTGTACAACAACAGTACTCTCCTGCACAGTCTCAAGCAACCATATATTATCAAGGACAGACATGTTCAACTGTCTATGGTGTGACATCTCCTTATTCACAGACAACTCCGCCAATTGTGCAGGTAACTAATATTGGAACCTCTCCTTTATATTTTAAAGTCTGTTATTGCCATGCTAATTAAATCTGATATAAGAGCAAGCCTGCTGTTGATGACCTGATCTCACTTGAGATGCTAATTAATCTGATAGGAAGGAAGAAGTGCTGCCATTGATTATTTTGTTTGTTTCTTGGTACTTGCTAGGGATGAAACCTTAGGCCTTATGCATAAAACTCATCAAGCATTCTCCCACTGAATTATACCCTAGACCTTGGATCTGTTGCATCTATATTGATTATCTACTATGTAAAATGTTAGGGGTGGGGTGGAAACTAATACTTTTTTTGCAGGGGTATCAAGATAGGGTCTCTTCATGTAGCTCTGGCTGTCCTGGATCTCACTCTGTAGCCCAGGCTGGCCTCAAACTCAAAGAGAGATCTGTCTGCCTCTGCCTCTCGAGTGCTGGGATTAAAGGTGTATGCCACCATTGTCCAGTAGACGACTAATGTCTTAAGAGACTAATGTCTTAAGATTATGTCACAGTTTCCATGAGTAAGGAATTTAGAAGCAGCTCAGCTTGGGTGGTCTGGATCAGGGTCCATGAATTTAAGAATCAAGCTATTTTCTAGGACTGTAGTCGTTGAAGGGTAGATTAGGAATGGAGGATTCACTTTGCAGCTCATTTACAGCCGGGGCTTCCCAGTAGGACTGCCCATGGCTCCTGTCGCTTTACTATATTCTGTTCACCACACAGGGAAGACTACTACCTAAGAGTGTGCATGCCAGGAGGTGGTGGTCACTAGAGAGTCCTCATCATGGATGTTGACCACTACAGTCAATAATGAAAACTACTTGTGTTTACATAATTGTGTTACTACTCCTTTTTGTGTTTTTGTTTTCTTCTGTATTTTGCAATGCTAGTCACTGAGTCTAGCTCCTCACACAATTCAACTATATTTATATGCTTTGAGTGTCTCTAAGAAATGTGTATCAGGGAATCAATAAAAATACTCCGTCATTTCTGGTTGAGGGAATAGCTTAGTGGTACAGTGTTTGTTTAATGTAGCTGGAGTTTTCTCCAGTCCTGCCTGGCCCACAGTCAGGACAAATCTCTCACCCATCAGTCCCGCAGCTGCTCAGATTCAACCAAGTAAACACACAGAAACTTATATTACTTAAACTTGTTGTGGGATGTTCTGTATGTTAAATGTGTTTCTCTGATTGGTTAATTAATAAAACACTGATTGGCCAGTAGCCAGGCAGGAAGTATAGGAGGGAAAAGCAGAGAAGAGAATTTTGGGAAGTGGAGGGCTGAGGAGAGAGACACTGCCAGCCACCGCCATGACAAGCGAGATGTAAGGTACTGGTAAGCCACGAGCCATGTGGCAAAGTATAGATTAATAGAAATGGGTTAATTTAAGATAAAAGAAGTAGATAGCGAGAAGCCTGAATCATTAGGCCAAACAGTTTCAATAATATAAGTGTCTATGTGTTTATTTTACAAGTAGGCTGTTAGACTGCCAGGGCTTGGCAGGACTCAGAGAGAAAACTCTAGTTACATAAACTATTTGGCCTAATGGCTCAAGCTTCTTACTAACTAGTTCTTACATCTTAAATTAACCCATTTCTATAAATCTATACCTTGCAACATGGCTTATGGCTTACCAGTATCTTACATGTTGCTACTCATGGCGGCTGCTGGCAGCATCTCCCGACTCAGCCTTTTTGTTCCCACAGTTCTCTTCTCTGTTTGTCCCACCTATACTTCCTGCCTGGCTACTGGCCAATCAGCATTTTATTTATCCACAACAGCTTAACATGAATATAGCTATAGTTTGGACACCTTCTTGTATAGAAAAAGAGAGTTCTATCCCATTTTGATTGCTGAAGTGTGTATCCTTAGTCTAGTGTTAAAAGTCTAAGTAACAGCAGTGAAAGATTCACCATTCCTCAGGGCAGGGAAGATGGCTCAGTGGTTAAGAATGCTTGGTCTTCTTCTATAGGACTTGAGGTTAGCTCCCAGCACCCATGTCAGGCAGCTCACAACTACCTGTAACTCCAGCTCCACCTTCTGGCTTTATGGCATACACACATTTACACCCATGAAGTTACATATGATAAATAATAAATAATAAAAATAAAGACTCTCAGTAGAAGCTGGACACGGTGGCTCACTCATGTTTGTATTATAATATTAGCGTTAGAAGCTGAGGCAGGAGACTCTCATGTTTAAAACTAGCGTAGGCTACCTAAACCTTGTCTTAAGCAACCCTGTAAGATTCCACAGCATAAATCTAATTGGTTTCATGGTAGTTCTTATAGAGTTGTTTTCCTCCCAGTCTCCCAGTGAGCAAGACTTCTTTTGGGTTTAATTATTAGTCTTAGGACTTGGAGCCGGGCAGTGATGGCACATGCTTTTAATCCCAGCACTTGAGAGGCAGAGGCAAGCAGATCTCTGTGAGTTTCAGGACAGCCTTGTCTACAATGCAAGTTCCAGGACAGCCAGACTTGGGAACTACAGTTTTTACTTATTTTCTAGTCTTTTGTTCTGCCCCATCCAAGTAGTCCTTACTTAGTGACTCCCTAGTTTACTTCATACGTCCTTGAGTGGTAGGTGAGTAGATGCTCTTCCCCTCTCTGTGAAATTAGTTGATTAGAGGTCATTCAGGGGTTTGGGTATGAGGAACCTGTAGCATGTTTGTTAGTGGATATTTGTTTTGTTTTTTTCGAGACAGGGTTTCTCTGTGTAGCTTTGCGCCTTTCCTGGAACTCACTTGGTAGCCCAGGCTGCCCTCGAACTCACAGAGATCCGCCTGCCTCTGCCTCCCGAGTGCTTGGGATTACAGGAGTGTGCCACCACCACCCAGCCATTAGTGGATATTTTTAATCCCAACTGTCATTGCTGTATTTTGGGGGAAGATGCATGTATTCATGAGTCTTTGTTTCCTCATCTATAAAATGGCAGAATGCCTTAAAATAGTTGAAATTTTTTTGCCTAAGATGGTAGATAGTGATAATGATGAATTTCTAAAAGTTTAGGTCTGTGATGTTCAAACCCTGTTATCTTCCATAACAACACACAGGGTACTAAGAGTTTTTGTGATACTCTTGATGATAAAATAATCCATGACATGCAAAAATGTAAATTTGCACATTTATTGTTTGTATTTAGTATGGCATTTGGAAAAATTTGTTATCATAAACTGATTTTCACTGTAGTTTCACATTAAACAACAGCTCAATTTTTTTTTTTTTCCTTTTGGTTTTTTAGAGACAGGGTTTCTCTGTGTAGCTCTGTCCTGGAACTCACTCTGTAGACCAGGCTGGCCTCAAACTCACAGAGATCCTCCTGGCTCTGTCTCCCGAGTGCTGGGATTAAAAGGTATGCACTACCACAAGTGTGCCTGGCAAATAAAGAGGTTTAACAGTGAATCATTTTTTTGTGTCTCACAAATATGTATGCCTTTTGCATTATTTCATTTAAACTGAAAACTAGTTAATGGCTTAAAGTTTGAAGTACTTTCTGCTAAAAGCCTATTAAGGGGTGTGTGTGTGTGTGTGTGTGTCTGTCTGTCTGTCTGTCTGTCTGTCTACATCATTCCCTCCCTTCCCTTTCTTCCCTTCCTTGTATCTCCCCATTCAAATTCCAGCCCCTTTTTCTTTTTTTTTTTCTTTGAGCTGAGGATAGAACCCAGGGCCTTATGTTTGCTAGGCAAGCACTCTACCACTGAGCTAAATCCCCAACCCCCTTTTTTCTTTAGGAATTGCGTTCCTGAATATATAACAACCTGCTCATCTGTATGGTATTTGTATGTTTTCAGGGCTGACCATTTGGTATTGGTAACCAATTGGTGTGCTGAGGCCGTAGCTTCCTAAGTAGCCCAGGTTTGTCGCCTTCTGCCCAGACCTACCAAGTACTTCCACCACAGTCAACTTTTTTTTAACAAATACCTATCATTGATGTTGATTTTTATATCTGCAAATGATTATTAGCTGGCTTAGGGAAAGAAAATATTGAACATGGGGTGGGGAAAGTTCATTTTTTTCTTTAACTGTATCTTCTAATGAATATTATTTATGACTTGGGGTGATTATTTAGCTCAGGTGCTGCTATAGTCATCTTTTTTTTAACCATTTACTTTGGGATATTGTTCTATGAGTTATTCCTGGTGGCAAATTCTCATTCTTTAAACATTGCTTTTGCATTTAAGAAACAGGTCACCTTATTTTATAAATTAAGATGCTGCTACTTGAAATCAGGTTGTTTGCTGCTAATATTTGGAACCAGTCTGCAAGCTAAAGAAACACAGCTCTGCTCTGTCGTAGTCAATGCATTAAAGTTTCTGTGTGGAGCTGGAAGGCTGGCTTAGTGGTTAAGAGCACTAGCTGCTCTCCCAGAGGACCAGTGTCAAACTGCTCACAGGTGCTTGTGACTCTAGTTCTAAGGTATCTGACACTTCCTTCTGGCCTCTGAGGGTCCCTGCACATACATGGCATTGATTCATACAGACGCATACACATAAATAAAAATAATTAAAGAAAATAAATCTTTAAAATTTCTGATTAGTAATCTGGGCGGTGGTGGTGCGTGCTTTTAATTCCCAGCACTTGGGAGGCAGAGGCAGGCAGATTTCTGTGAGTTTAAGGCCAGCCTGGTCTACAAAGTGAGTTCCAGGACAACCAGGACTGTTATATACAGAGAAACTCTGTCTTGAAAACAGGAAATTCTGCATAGTGAGCCTTAGTTAACTATCTTGTCAAGACAAATTTTTATGAACATGCTGTCACTGAGGGTCAAAGAATTTAGCCTTCACAATACTAGGGGTTTCCTCCCTATTGAAGGCTTGCATGCTTGGCCTCTTATTTTCTCTAGAAATAAATAACATGTTTTACCCTGGTACTATTTTTTGTTTGTTTTCTCTAAATTTTGTATTTGAGCTTGGTGTGATGGTGCGTGATTGTAATCTCAGAATGGGAGAAGGCTGAGAAGGGTAATGAGTTCAAGGCCAGCCTGAACCACATTGTGAGATCCTGCTTTCAGAGAGTTGGGGGTAGGATAACTGTTTTGCTCTAGCTTTTAAAGTGTTTTGTAGATTCAATATTAAATGCTTGTAACACAGATAATGTAGGATGAATATGAAATCTATCCTGTAGGAAATAAGATGACAGACTCTGTGAAGATTTATTTCTTAGTCTGAGTAATGTAGAAACTCTCTACCATGGTTTGATAGAGTAATGTTGTCTGACATCTGAATGGATCACTTTAGTTGCTATGAAAAAGGAAATAAAGACAAAGTTAACATAATTTGCTAATAAATTAGATTGGGAAGGAAAGCCAGATTTTTTGTTGTTGTTTTACTTTTTGTTTTTTTTTTTTCGAGTCAGGGTTTCTCTGTAGCTTTGGAGGCTGTCCTGGAACTTGCTTTGTAGACCAGGCTGGCCTCAAACTCACAGAGATCTACCTGCCTCTGCCTCCCGAGTGCTGGGATTACAGGCGTGTGCCACCACTGCCGGGCTGGGTTTTTTTTTGTTTTTTAACAGTTCTCTGAAGTATCTAATGTTAAGCTTTATGGGCTACAAAATTCCATTTAATCAGTTTACTTCCTCCAGTCATTCCAAAACATTAAACTGAAGTCAGAATTACAAGCATATAGAAATGGACCTGTACTCTATCTATGCCTCTCCTTTTAAACATTATCATCTTTTGCTGCTAATAACTTCTTTTTTTATTAACTTCTGATTATTCTGGATATATATTAAGTTAAAAAATTTTTGATGGCATATTTCCTGTTTTACTTTGATTTGGGATCAGAGCCCATCCTGACTTCATTTACCCCCTTGTGACATCAGGAAGTATTTAGGGGTAGTTTCATCAGGGGTTATATTCCAATATCATGTTCTGTTCCAGGAAGGTTTGGTTTCACATTTACAAAGAGTAATAATAGTACATGTGGGAAAATAACCCAAGGACCATTGCCAGTGAAAAACTGAGCATCATCTCAACAGGAACACTTATCCTTTGTTAGACTATCTAAGTTTTCTTCTTTGGTTTTAAGTAGAGGATTTAAGCTATAAATTTGGATACTTAAGACAGTTAGGATAACTTTGAAATTAACTAAGATTACAGTATCTCTTAGAAGTTGGATGAAATCTGATGCATATTATCCTTTTTAATGTTAATTTTTTTTAAAGTTTACTATATTTTGTGTATAAACATATATGATAGGACAATCGAATTTTAAGAAAAATAGCCAGGCAGTGGAGATGTACGCCTTTAATCCCAGCACTTGGGAGGCAGAACCAAGGCAGATCTCTGTGAGTTCAAGGCCATCCTGGTCTACAAAATGAGTTCCAGGACAGGCTCCAAAACTACACAGAGAAACCCTGTCTCAAAAAAACCAAACAAAACCAACCAACCAACCAAACAAACAAACAAAGTATTTGTAGACCAGAGAGATAGCTCAGTGGGCAAAGTTCTTGCTTCACAAGCATGATGGCGTGAGTTTGACCCTTAATACCCTTGTAAAGATGGAAGTGGAGACTAACTTTATGAAGTTGTCCTCTGACCTCCATGGGATGTCATATGCCATGGGATGCACACTAATATAGACTAATACACACTAAATAGCTGAGTGTTGGGACTAAATGTGTCTGTCACCACACCTGGCAGGAAGGCATATTTGAAATATAAAGTTGTTTTTTGAGATAAGGTTTTTCTGTGTAGCTTTGCGCCTTTCCTGGATCTCACTCTGTAGACCAGGCTGGCCTCGAACTCACAGAGATCTGCCTGCCTCTGCCTCCCGAGTGCTGGGATTAAAGGCGTGCGCCACCACCGCCCGGCGAAATACAAAGTTTTAAAGGCCAGGCTGGTTTAACTGGTGAAGACTTATTACTACCAGGTTTGACAACCTGAGCTCTATCCTTGGAACCTACCTTGTAGAAAAAAAAGCCAACTTTTTCATACTGCCTGGCTTTTTCTGGTACCATTTATATGTCTTTTATTTTGTATTTATATTGAAGCTGTTTTCCTACTTGATAGTATCTCAGTCCCTGGGCTCAAAACTCTTTCCTCGAGTGAAGTATCTAGATCTAGTCAGCTCTGTAAACAGTCATCACCTGACGTTTTTAAAGCTTTTTGACACTTTCTCTTTCGTAAAATTTTCAATAGTTGAGTAAATGTGAGTAGATTTAAGTCTTAGATATAATCCTAATTTCTTATGAGACTCTAGATGTAAATAAATACCCTGCATCTGATACAGTTAGGATTGAGAGGTGGGAGGGCTTTTTGGATTCATTCCCTGTGGATTAAAATTTTTAGATTCATTATATTCCTCTATCTTCGCTATAAATAAAAAGAAGTTGGGGGAACTTCCCAAAAAAAGCAAAATGGACAGAGATATGTGTGTGACTAAATCCCAGGGGCAGCACTCATCACTCCAGTTTCCCTGAAAGTTAACCAATTAAACAGTTTCTATGAATAAAAAAGAAAGTTTTGTGTGCTTGTTTACTTCTGTGCTAAATACATACATTGATGTGAGATTGAAGTAAATGAATTATTCGGTCATACACATCTTTAATCTCAGAACTTGGGAGGCAGAGGCAGGAGGATCTCTGAATTCAAGACCAGTCAGAGCTATATAGTGAGACTCTGTCTCAAGAAAAAACAAACAAAAATCTTCTATGTTTGAAACAAAATTATTGTATACTTTTGAGTCCAAATATAAATACAAAAAGTATCTTTTTAAAAAGTGTGTGTGCTGGCCTTTAATCCCAGCACTCGGGAGGAGGCAGAGCCAGGCGAATCTCTGAGTTCAAGGCCACCCTGGTCTACAAAGCAAGATCCAGGACAGGCACCAAAACAACACAGAGAAACCCTGTCTCGACCCCCCACTCAAAAAAAAAAAGAATGATATCTAAATATTGGATGGAATGAGGAAGTAAGATTCTTTTCGGCTTTTCTGAGATTAAGGGTTGTACACAGAGCCATAGTCTCCTAACTCACAGTACTGTTTTACATGCCAGTCTCTTGACTAGAATGAAGAAAATGAAGTGATTTTAGTATTTTCCTTAATAGACTCACTGACCTGTGACTGTGACATCATTCCTGGTGGACTTCCCTATTAGTCAGGCTAATACAGTAAAACTATTTATTTCCAGATAGGGTGATCCTAAGAAATTTCACAGTAGTTTTCACAAGGCTGCTTCCTTCTCATCTTTCAAAATATCATGCGACTTTGATACAGTCTATTTTCATTTTTAGGAGTTCAGTCTCCTGATACATAGTTGAGTAGGAAGGAGTAGATAATCCATTTCCATGTGGTTTTGGTTTAGACCATTCATTTAAAACCTATCACCCACTGGCTGGGCAGCGGGGGTGCATGCCTTTAGTCCCAGCACGCTGGAGGCAGAGCCAGGAGGATCTACAGAGTGAGATCCATCCAGGACAGGCACCAAAAGAACACAGAGAAACCCTATCTCGGAAAAACTAACTAAATAACTAACTAAATAAATAAATAAATAAATAAAGTAAAAGTGTGTGTGTGTGTGTGTGTGTGTGTGTGTGTGTGTGTGTGTGTATGTATTGTGTCATATTGGAAGTCAGTTACTGCCTCACATAGTAAAATCTAGAGAAATATAAATTACGACTTTGTTCATTTTGTCTTTTAGAGTTATGCCCAGCCAAGTCTTCAGTATATCCAGGGACAGCAGATTTTCACAGCTCACCCACAAGGAGTGGTGGTACAGCCAACCTCAGCCGTGACTACAATAGTTGCACCAGGGCAGCCTCAGTCCTTACAGCCAGTAAGAAATGTTCCACTTGTTAACCCTCTCATTGGGTGTATATCTTGTCTTTACAATTTTTTTTTAAATCTTTGTAATTTATGTAGCCACCACTTTTTACCTGGATACCATCAAGGTCACACATTTTGTGAAATTGCGGCCGCATTTATTAGCTAGGATCCTTTTTGTTACTTTGATTAATCTTATATTTCTATGTATTATCAACTTTTGAAGTAATAATTTTCTAGACATAGGCAAGGAATGATGGTATAAACCTGTAATTACAGTACTCTGGAGGCAGGAAAATCGTGAGTTCAAGGCTGGCCTGGACTACACAGTGAATTGAAGGGCAGACTGGGTGTCACAGTCAAGACCTTGTCTTAAAAGAACTAATTTGTGGGCCAGTAAGATAATTAAATTAGTAAAGTCTTTGCTGTGCAAGCCTGACAGCCCAAGTTCGATTCCCCAGAACTTCTGTAAAGGTGAAAGGGAAGAACTGATTCACAAAGTGGTTTTGTCTCTCCCTATCATGTGGTGGCATGCATGTGCCTATACTCACACACATCTCACACACACAATAATATTTCAATTTTTTTTTCCTGGAATAGCTATTAGTATTTGCTAAGTACTAGAATATGACATATAATGAACTAGGTTAGGGATGTAGAATTATGTAACATACTTCACTTTGTATGTGGTATGATATGTATAATATTGAGAGATGTTTTTGATTCCTGAAATGTATAGAGAAAGATATGATAAAATCTTGAGGGAATATTATTAGTTTTCAATAAAATGGGATTGTGATTGGAATGGGAAAGACTAAATAGGAATAGTGTGATCTTATTGTATTAGAACACTTGACAGTTCCAAAGAGACTCCTGTAGCAATCTGGCAGTTGATGGTGGCTTTAAAGAGACAGGAAAAGTAGTGGAGATAGAATTAAAATGTTTTATGTGCGGGTTGGGGATTTAGCTCAGTGATAGAGCGCTTGCCTAGCAAGCACAAGGCCCTGGGTTTGGTCCTGAGCTCTGGAAAAAATAAACTTTAAAAAAAAAAAAATGTTTTATGTGAAACAATTTGAAAATAAATTAAATGAGCCTATAAGGAGGTATTTGAAGGTTTGCTATAAAAGTTAGCTCTGCTAGGCATTGTGACTATGATAAGATTCTTTTCCTACTATAAACTGACATTCTAAGTAAGTGAAGTGATAGTCACCATTTTTCTTAGTCACCATTCTGTTTCTGTGAAAAGACACTATAACAGGCAACTCTTATAAAGGAAAACTTAATTGGAAGCTTGCTTACACTTCCCCCAACAAGGCCACACCTCCTAATCCTTTCAGGCAGTGCCACTCCTTAGTGACTAGGCATTCAAATCTAGGAGCCTGTGGGGTCACTCTTATTCAAACCACCACCTTCCACTCCCTGACCCCCCAGGCTATAGCCATATCATAATGCAAAAATACATTCAGTCCAACTTCAAAGTCCCCGGAGTCTGTCAGTCTCAACACTGTTTAATGGTACAAAGTTCAAAGTGTCTGAGACTCAAGGCAATGTCTTAACTGTAATCCCCTGTAAAATCAAAGGAAAAAAGCAGGTCACATACTTTGAATATACAATGGCACAGGATAGCGTTATGCCCAGAATGTGGGGACTGAATCCAAATGCAAAAGCAAAGAGCCTTTATTCAAGTTCAAGCTTGGGTTCCCAGTCTGTCCAATGCAGCAGTGAGAGCAAAGAGCTCAGAGTTTGGTTGGGGTAGGGTTTTGATCATAGCAGAGGTTGGGTTTACGGGATTTCCAGGGTTCAGGACCCTAATTGATTGACATTTGTCTAGGGGTATCTTGGCAAAAGGGGATAGGTGGGCTGAGGGACATCTGGCAGTCGATCTTACCTATAACAGTTGGAACGTTAGGTATTTTTCTCCTTGATGAGAATGTTAGGTATTTACCCCTTGGATGCTGATTGGCCTGTTCTGGGGTGGTGCCAGTTTATGGCTTTTCCTGGAACTGGGTGTTGCCTTAGAATAAACCAAAATTTAGGCCTACTCTCTAGCTGGTTTCTATGGAGCCTGTCAGGGTAAGCCAAGCTGCCCTGAACTCCATAATAGGCATTACAATTTCAAAAGGGAGGAAAGGGAGCATAGTGAGGAATTACTGGACCATATATAGCAAGACTGAAAACCGGCCAGGCAAAATCTAAATTCTGCGTCTCCATGCTGTTATGATGCTGCACGTGGGGGACCCTGGCTGGCTAGGTTATCCCATGCGTGAAGGAGAACATGCCAGGGAAAACATGCCAGGCAGATGTAGTGGTGGGCTGAGGTATGTCATTCACAACCCAGGGGCTGCATCTGCATGGAAATGAATTTATTATACTAGAGAGATGTAGAGAAAGATGGAGAAAGAGGGAAAGACGGAAGAGAAAAGAGAGGAAGGGGGATGGAGGGTACACACCTTGTGGGAATGGAGAGAAAGAGAGTGGAAGAGAGAGAAGGGAAGGGTTTTTCCCTAAAATCACGCTTGTACATCAGGACACAGGGCAGCCCTAAGGGGCAGGTCAGAATATTAACACATGCCTCTTGTCTGAACACTCTTAAGATGTCCACCTCCTTTCGGCTTTTTTGATTGCAACACACTTCTCTCTGGGCTGGTTCCACACCTGGTCTGCAGCTTTCCTCAGCAGATATCCCACGACTCTGGCATCTCTTAACATCTTTGGGTCGCCAATACAACCCAGGGTTCACCTTCACACCTTCCATTCAGTAGCCTCTGTAGGCCTCTGCAGAGGCAGATTCCACAACCCTTTTCTGGTGTCCTTGACACTCTAAAGCCAGAACCTCCCAAGTTCTGCTACTTATGGGGCTGGAACTTGTTCCCTTTATTCAATTACATTTGTATCAGCTTTCTTTTGATGGTTTCCTTCACTGCTTAAGCTTTTCTTTAATTCCTTTCCACAAGTTGGAAGCTTAGCTGGGTAGGGTCTTGCCCTAAGGCCACCACTCCATTTATTCCATTTATCACCAGGCTTTTCTTTAAACTTCACTATCTCCTTGTGCACTGACTTAGCTCCATGACACTTCCTGTTGCTTCTTTTCTCCTCAAACTGTGCATTTTGTATGTCTTTTTCCAGCTTGCTGCTTTTTATTATAGATCTTCATATGAGAGATTACTAATAACCACACAACACAATCAATACACAACACAATCAAGCACTACTGAGAGCAATGCTAGGCTCCTGCTAGTGTGGCCCATCAAGCCCTGCTTATAGCATTCAACTACTTTCCTAATCCAAAGTTCTAAAGTCCACATTCCACAAACAAGCAGCATGGTCAGCCCTGTCACAGCAATACCCCACTCCTGATACCAACTTCTGTCTTAGTCACTGCTTTATTGCTGTGAAGAGAAACCATGACCAAGACAGCTCTTATAAAAGAAAGCATTTAATTGGGGGCTTGCTTATAGTTTCAGAGGTTTAGCCTATTGTCATTGTTATTTTTATACAGTGCTGTTATTCATTAAGCGGCAATTCATTAAGCAGTGCCGTTTACCATGGGAGCAAAGCCACAAGGTTCAACAAAACCCACTATAAGAGTTTGTTAAGGAAAGATGTGCTTAGGCCTATGGAAATGATTGTACAGAGAGAGGAAGAAGAGGAAGGGGAAGGAGTCTGTGACCTGCTTTTTATGACCCCCGCCACGTGCACATATGGTCTTATGTAGCTATGCCAGGCATGTGCATAGATTATGTGATCATACTGAGTGCAAATTAGGTGGCCATGCAGCACATGAGTTACATAGGATGTAAGGCCCCAGGATGAGTAAGCCTCTTGCTTGGCTACTGGAAAGCACATGTGTGGTCATGCAGTTGGGGGAGTGGCCAGGGGCCAGGAATTCCTGCAACCAGGGAACATTGTGGTTTGCATGGTACTGGAATAATAGCTGAGAGCTGAGAGGTAAATACTGGGTTTGGCATGGGCTTTTGAAACCTCAAAGCCTACCCCCAGAAGGCCACACCTTATAATCCTTTCAAACAGTGCCACTCTCTGCTGCCTAAGCATTCCAATGTGTGCTGGTGAGGCCGTCCTTACTCAAACCTCCACACTTTAAATCACAGTCAGAGTAGTCCGAGTGTAGTGCTGTTAAAGAGACATTGATCAGCAAGGACTGGTATACAGAGAACACCTTGTCTTGAAAAACAAAAACAAACAGAAATACACTGATAAGATTAATGAAGTTGCTTATAGCTTGTACCTATAATCTAGCACTTGGGAGATTGAGACAGGAGAGATGGCATGAGTTTTAGGCCAGTCTGAGAGGTACATAGTGAGTTCTAAGTCAATCCTTGTTTCAAAAAGAAAAAAAAAAAAAAATTAAAGAAGACATTTAAGGATTTGATTTGAGGAAGGACAGAACTGATTCTAGATAGGGGAAGGATAGTAGTCACTAATATTTGGAGTAATCTTAAGGGACACAGAAGTTTTGAGAAAAAAAGATAATTTTACTTGACTACATAGACATTTGGGAATTAAGGAAATGAGTCTTAAGCTGGGCCAAACCTTCAGCTACACTAAATTGGGTATGGTTATACTAAAGGATGTATGGACTAGGAATGTTGATTGTTAAAAGTGAAAGCATTTCATCTGAGTCTGGGGTCTCTTACTATTGCAGAGATAAAGCTGAAAGTTATTCTTCATTATTTTACATAGACTAGACATGGAAAGATATATTCAAATAGTAATTGTATTGATTTCAGGGCTGCTATTACAAAATACTCCAGACTGGGTGGCTTAATCAGCAGAAATTAATTTTGAACAGCTCTGGAGAAGGGCAGCGTCCACTTGCTGTGTCCACACATACTCTTGTTTCTGCAAGCTTCCTCTGTTGTCACATTGTTTGCTCATGGATGCTCTTGACTTCCTTGAACCTTAATTACCTCCATAAAGACTTTCTCTACCACTAAGGTCACAGTGACATTGAGGCTTCAACACATGAATTTTGGGGAAACACTTTGGTCCATTACAATGATTATTGGGTTTTTGAAAGTGTAGCATTGCTGGAGAGATAGCTTTGTGGTTAAGTACTATGATTTAAAAGTGTAGCTATGAAAAAACAAATAATAATGGAAATTTCCTAACTATTTTTTAAATGTACAGAAAAATATATAATGGATAAAATGTTACTATTCTGCTTTCCAGGTTTGTTATCATTGATGCAAGCCTACCTAAAGCCAGCTAGCTAGTCAGCCTCTGCAAGCTTTGTCTCCCTCTGTCCTCCCTCCCTCCTCCCTTCTGTCCTTCCTTTCTCTTTTGTTAAGATTTACTTATTTAGACAGGGTCTCTCTATGTAGCACTGGCTGTCCTAGAATTTGCTAGGTAGACCAGACTGGCCTGGAACTCAGAGAGAGATCCATCTGCCTCTGCCTCTGCCTCCGGGTGCTGGAACTAGCAGTAGGCACCACCATACCCAACTATTTTTATTTTAGTGTATGGGTGTTTTGCCAGTATGTTTGTGTGGCATGCATGTCTATGTGTGGTGCCTTGTATGTTACAAGAAGGCATCAGATACCCAGGAACTAAAAAGTTGTTAGCTGCCATGTGGAGACTGTGCATCACATCCAGCTTTCCTTCCTTCCTTCCTTCCTTCCTTCCTTCCTTCCTTCCTTCCTTCCTTCCTTCCATACCAACCACAGATCCCCACCCCCCCCCCCCACCTCAAGGGTGAGCAAAGTGTCCGACCATAGGTAATGGGATCCAGAAAGCCAGCTCATGCACCATGGATAGATCCTGATCACACTGTCAGGGGCCTCTCAAACAGACCCAGCTACACAACTGTCTCCCGTATGCAGAGGGTCTAGTTCAGTCCCAAGCAGGTTCCACAGCTGTGGTCTAAAGTTTGTAAGTTCTATGAGCTTAATTCAGTTATCTCTCTAGATTTCCCCATCGTGATCTTGACCCCCCCTTTGCTCATTGAATCCCTCTTTCCTCCACATCCAGCTTCTCTGCAAGAAAAACAAATGCTCTTATCCACTGAGTCATCTCATCAACCCTGCATCCTGGAGCTTTATACCATTATCATTGGTTTTTGTTGTTGTGCTTGCTGTTTGGTTTGTTTGTATTAAAGTTGGTAAATATTGCTCTAGATGATACGCTGTTAAATATTTTTAAAGTGTGATACTTTGAATTTTGAGCTTGGAGAGGTCCCTAAGGGTTTTCATATGTATCATCTTGTTAGCTATGTCCCATAGTATACCTTTTCCTTTATCCTTTTTAAGGGAAACTGAAAGTATACTTTTTATATTGCTTAAGTGGGCATTTTACCCTATTGTGACATATTGAAAGAAATATCACTGATCAAAAATGTACTTTTTTTTTTTTTAGCCTGAAATGGTTGTAACAAATAATCTACTGGATCTGCCACCCCCTTCTCCTCCAAAACCAAAAACCATTGTTTTACCTCCCAACTGGAAGACAGCCCGAGATCCTGAAGGGAAGATCTATTACTACCATGTAATCACAAGGTAAGAGGTTTTCCTGGGCATCCCAGATCTAGTGTGACTTGGTCAGTTATGCTGCCAGCATGGAGTTTGATAGTAGTCCTGTAGGTCAGTGGGAAGCCAATAACTATCTACTGAATTTCTAGAATTTCATCTGGAAAGGGCAGGGTGTGTGTGTGCCAGGTCACATGCCTTTGAGGGATGGATACACACATGGGCACTGAAAGTCAGTCTAAAGTGGTGTTCCTCAGAAGTCATCTACCTGTGCTTTCTTTCTTTATTTTGCTTCTGAAACATCTCTCACTGGCACTTGGGGCTTGCTGATTAGGCTGTTAATCCAGTGCCTGGATACAAGTATGACACCATGTCCAGATTTTTATGTGGATTTTTGGGATAGAACTCAACTGAGCTATCTCCCCATGTGTGCCCCCTGGCTCCTTTTGACACAGAGATTCATGTAGCCCAGGCTGGCCTTGAATGCCTGATCCTCATATCTCTGTCTCTCAAGTGCTAGGATTAGAAATGTGCACTGCCATGCCCAGCTTCATAATCACATCTGAAAATGCATGATAGACTTTTTGCTCTTTTAAAATATGCGCCGGTATATCCATCCCATTGCATTTATTTATAGTGTGTATGTGTGCGTGTGCACATATGCATGCTTGCATGCCCAGTTTACTATGTCATGTATGCAGATGTCAGAGGACAATGTGGAGGAGTTATTTCTCTCTACAGTGTGTCCCAGGATTTCAAATCATTAGGCTTGGTAGCAAGTGCCTTTTCATTGCTAAGCTATTTCATCAGCCTCTTTGGTGTATAGTATGTGTTTTGTTTTGTTTTAAGACAGGGTTGACTCTGTAGCCCTGGCTGGCCTGAAATTCACTATATAGACCCAGAGGTGTCCTTGAATTCACAGAGATCTCTGCCTGTCTCTCTTGAGATCAAAGGCATGTGCCATCACATCCAGTCTACCATTTGATGTGCTTTTTTTTTTTTTTTTTAAGTATTTTTTTGAGACAGTGTTTCTCTATAGCTTTGGAGGCTGTCCTGGAACTCGCTTTGTAGACCAGGCTGGCCTCGAATTCACAGAGATCCACCTGCCTCTGCCTCCTGAGTGCTGGGATTACAGGCGTGCGCCACCACTGCCTGGCTTTGATGTGCTTTTAACTTACAGAATTTTTGAGAAAACTGAAGAATTTTGGTGGAGTATTTTGTTTGTTTGTTTTTCAAGATAGGGTACTATGAAAGCCAGGCTGGTCTGGAACTGAGGATGACTGCCTCTACCTTCCAAATGCTAGAATTATAGGCATGCGCCACTACGCTCCATTGAGGTTATGGAGGTTAAATCAGAGCTTTGTGCATGCTAGGCAAACATTCAACCAGCTGAGCTATATCATGAGCCCTCATTGTGTTTTCTTTTTGTTTTATGAGACAGGGTCTAGCCTTGAACTCTCAGCAGTCTTCTCTCTCAGCTTGCAGAATGCTAAGATTAGAAGTGTGAGTCTACATCCAGCTTGGGAATTTTTTAAAAGGTAGTGACAGGGCTGGTGAGATGCCTCAGTTTGGTGAAAATGTTTGCCACCAAGCCTGATAACCTGAGTTTAATCTTTAGGACCCTTGAGTTGGAAGGAGAGAGGCTCTGGCTCCTAAATGTTGTCTCTGGCCTTCACACATACCGTGTCATCTGTGCACCTGTACACATATAGTTGTAACTTTTTCTTTAACATAGGGATTTAATATAACATTGAAGATGTCAGTAGTCTCAAGCAAACCTTTTCTGTAAAAGACTAGAAAATAATACCTTAAGCTTTGTTGATTAGGAAGTCATTGTCATATTTTTTCAGTTTTGTTGGTATTATATAAGCAATTACAGGCAATTTCTAATCCTCCTGATTCTACCTCCCCAATGCTGGTATTAAAAGTGTTTATAGGGCTGGAGAGATGGCTCAGTGGTTAAGAGCACTGACTGCTCTTCCTCAGTTCAATTCCCAGCAACCACATGGTGGCTCACAACCACTTGTAATGAGATCTGGTGCCCTCTTCTGGCCTGCAAGGAAACATGCAGGCAGAATACTGTATACATAATAAACAAATAAATCTTAAAAAAAAAGAAAAAAAGTGTTTATAACACTAGGGCTGAAGAGATGGCTCAGCAGTTAAAGAGTACTTAGTGTCCTTTCAGAGCATCCAAGCTCAGTTCCCAGAACCCATATCAGTGGCTTACAACCACCTGTAACTCCAGCTCCAGGGGATTTGATGCCCTGTTCTGGCCTCTCTGGTCACCAGTACACACACATATGTACGCAGACACGCATTCTCTCTTTCTCTTCCTCTGTCTTTCTCTCTCTCTCCCCTCCCCTGCCCCCCCAAATTTAATAAATTTTTAAAAAATGTGTGCATCACCAAATCTAGCCTTTTAATTTTTTTGCCAGTTGACGATCTTGAAGATGTGATATGTGACAGCTCATCTGTATTTCCAGTCTTAGTGTTGAAATAGAACATCTCTGTTAGACTACCAGCCATTTCTCCTCACTTTATGTTCATATTGTTAACCTGTCTTCATGGATACTAGAAATAACTTTTGTTTACAATATCTTATGAAGAGGTTTACATTTTTCAAAGGCACAAATTTTGTCTTACTTTCTCTCCTTAGTCCTTCATGGGTACTGGAGAGATGGCTTAGGGGTAAAGAGCACTTCCCATTCTTTTATAGGACCTGAGTTTGACTTCCAATATCCATGTCAGGTCCATAACTCTAGCTTTAGGGGATGTTATGCCTCTGGCCTCTGCAGGCACCTTCACTTGTGTGTGTGTGTGTGTGTGTGTGTGTGTGTGTGTGTACGTGTGTACATGTATCCTTTATTATTAAAATAACTTTAGTGCCTATGGTGGTACATACCTGTAATTTAGGTTCGTACTTCAACTCAGAAGATCTTGAGTACATAGTGAGGTTCTACCCAAAAAAAAAAAAAAAAAAAAAAAAATGAAAAACAAGCAAAAAAAATTTATAAAAATGAGAACTCCTTATGTTGCTGACTAAATGTATAGTGAGTGACTTTACAAATGAATGTCTGCAAACTTAATTAGCACTTTTTTCTACACCAAAATAAGCTTTCCTCTTGCCTTTCTTTTCCTCTTTCCCTATCTTTCTTCTTCCTCCTCTTACTTATTAAAAAAGAAAAAAGAAAGAAAGAAAAATAGCAGTTTCACTATCAGCATATGCTGGCCTCAAACTCGTGATCTTCCAGTTTCTGCCTCCCACATGCTTGGGATTTTGAGTGTTCTCTAACCGTGCATAGTACAAGGCCAGTTTTTAAAGGTGCATGATAATTCTTCCAGATATTAAAAAGAAACCAAATGTTAGTTTCCACACTAAAATTTATAGATGCTTATGCTTCATTATGATAGTGAAATGCTGTTGTTACGCAGGTTCATAGATTGCATCTAAGCCTGGTCTCCACTCTATTTAGAGTGGATCACATCAAGATTAGTGTGATAGGAGAGCCGAAAAGTGCCAGAAAAGATGCCAGCTCTTTTGTGGCTTTTTGTTTATGTTTTGGTTTACTTGTGTGCCTGTAGTTGTGCGGGAGTGGGTAGAGGCAGAGAGAGAACACAAACATGCTTTGGATACGTTTAGAGATCAGAAGAAAAATTTTGGGAGTTTGTTCCTACCATCCACTCCCTTCCTTCCTTCCTTCCTTCCTTCCTTCCTTCCTTCCTTCCTTCCTTCCTTCCTTCCTTCCTTCCTTCCCTCCCTCCCTCCCTCCCTCCTTCCCTCCCTCCCTCCCTCCTTCCCTCCCTCCCCCCCTCCCTCCCTCCCTCCCTCCCTCCCTCCCTCCCTCCTTCCCTCCCACCATCCCCCAACCCCACAAGTCAGGGTTTCTCTGTGTAGTTTTGATGCCTGTCCTGGGTCTCACTCTGTAGACCAGGCTGGCCTCAAACTCATAGAGATCTACCTGGCTCTGCCTCCCAAGTGCTAGGATTAAAGGCATGCACCACCACCAACCAGCCTCACTTTTCTTTTTTAATGTGTACAGCTATCATGCCTGCATGTATGTCTATGAACCACTTGAATTCCTGGTGCCCACAGGCATTAGAGCCCTTGGATAGAAGAGTTACAGGTAGTTGTGAACTGCCATATAGGTGCTAGGAATAGATTCTGGGTCATCTGTGACATTAATTAGTGCTCTTGAGAACTGAGCCATCTATCCAGCACCCCTCTACTGTGTGTGTGTGTGTGTGTGTGTGTGTGTGTGTGTGTGTGTGTGTGAGAGAGAGAGAGAGAGAGAGAGAGAGAGAGAGTCTTTTGTTGTTTTTGTAGCTGCATTGTATACTCTAGGCTAGACTGACTTATCCTTCTGATTCTCCTATCTCTACCTCCTGTCTTGCCATAAGAGTATTGAAATTATAGGGCACACTCGGGATTACAGGGCACAGTCTTGAACCTAGGTCTTTCATATGCATTCCAAGAACTGAATTCAAGTCATTAGGCTTGTTTGGCAAGTGATTTTTACCCACCAAACTGTTCCTACAGCTCCAGCTTTAACCTTTTAAATACTGCCTTCTGTGATAGCTGACTTTAGGCTCTTTTTTCTGTTTGTTTTTTTTCTTTCTTTTTTGTTTTGTTTTGTTTTTAAATTTTATGTGCATTGTGTGGGGGTGTCAGATCCCCTGGAACCTGAGTTATAGACAGTTGTGAGCTGCCATGTGGATGCTGTGAATTAAACCTGGGTTCTTTGGAAGAGCAGCAGTGCTCTTAACCTCTGAGCCATCTCTCCAGCTGTGACTTCAGACTCTTTGACTATGAATATCCTTACTTCAGTTTTTATCCTACAAATCTAACTTTTTGGTTTTTCAAGACAGGGTTTCTCAGTAGCTTTGGAGGCTATGCTGGAACTCGCTTTGTAGACCAGGCTGGCCTCAAACTCACAGAGATCCACCTGCCTCTGCCTCCCGAGTGCTGGGATTAAAGGCGTGCGCCACTACCACCCGGCTACAAATCTAACTTTAAAAAAAAAAAAAAATCAGGCCAAGTATGGTGGTGCATGCCTTTTATCCTAGTATTTGGGAAGGAAGCAGGAACAGGTTGTCTGCACGCAGAGTTCTGAGCCAACCAGGGCTAGCTATATAGTGAGCCTCTGTCATTAAAAAAAAAAAAAAAAAAAAAGGTGGGGGGGTATTGGGCTTTGGAGATGGCCTGCAGATAAAGGCACTTGCCACTTAGTCTGATAACCTGAGTTTAATCTCCAGGACCCATATATGGTAAAAAACGATGTGAAGACTCCCAAAATTGCTCTCTCATCTTCACACATGCACCATACATGAGACCTTCTCTCCTCATGAATAAATGTAATTTCTAAAAATTGGGATTGAAGAGAAGGCTCAGTGTTTAAGTTCACTGGTTACTTTTTTAGGGTTCAGTTCCCAGCATTTCACATGGTGGCTCACAACTGTCTATAACTTTTTAGTTCTAGGGGACCCAACATCCTTTTCTGGCTTCTGCAGGTACCAGGCATGAATGTGGTTCACAGACATACATGGAAGCAAAATAACCATGTACATAAAATAATAAAACCAACTGAGAGTCTGGGGAAATGGCCCCACAGTTAAGAACGCTTGCTTTTTCTTCCAAAGTTCAATTCCCAGCACCCACATCAAGTTATAACCACCTGTAACTCCCACCTCCAGGGTATTCAACTTGTTTTGTCTGCTGTGGGCACCCACACTCCTGTGTGCACACTTACACACACACAAATATACACACATACACACCCACACCATGAAATAATTCTTTTAAATAATCTAGTTGATTGTGGTGGCTGTAATCACAACATTCAGGAGGGAGGTAGAGGCAAAAAGATAGGGGTTTAAAGCTGTCCTTAATTCCATCCTGGGTTATATATTTGCCTGTTTATTTTCAAAACAACTATAAACATTCAGGGAGTTAATATGGCTGGGCCCTTTTTGTTACCAGTTGAGGGCATTTTTATCAAAGAACACAATTTTAAACGTTTTCTGGGCTTTCAAGCATTAAATAAGGTGCCAGGACTACAAGCATGGTCAATAAGAGATATGATTTATTGTGCTCCAAATACAGAGTGGTTATAGTAGTTACTAATCTCCCTGTCTGCTCCATACTCTTTAGACCCAGGATATGTCTAGTACATTGAACCCATTAAAAACCAGATGTTTGGTTTTCTTGCTATTGGCAGTATCTAGCCAGCATTATCCCATAATTACCTTTAAAAGTATGATGGGTTTAATGTTAGGAATCTATCTCTAGGCTAGAGCCATTGCTCATAAGAAGCTATCAGAAGTATGTCTCAGTCTCACAGTTCTGGCTTATTTTCTGTCCTATTGCATATTGTATTTTTAAACTCTATGCCAGGGTTGTCTGTTTTCTACCTATGACAGCTTTGCTGTTCTTACTTCTAGGCAGACTCAGTGGGACCCTCCCACTTGGGAAAGCCCAGGAGATGATGCCAGCCTAGAGCATGAAGCTGAGATGGACCTGGGAACCCCAACATATGATGAAAACCCCATGAAGGTGAGTGTAGCTTCTATATGTGTCCTGGTTGTTTGAGCATCTTTGTCCTTTCATTTCAGTAAGGGCAGTAGCCATATAGTTTGGAAATTTTTTTTTCTCTTTCTTTGGAAAATATGTGGAAGTTCTTTTGTCAAAGGAAGAGATTGAAATCAAAGCGAAAGACTATTTTTAGACATGCAAGGACTCAGATGTACTGTAACAGATTAGCTACTTATTTGCTTAAGAAATATATTTAAAAGGTTTTTTAATATATGAATAGACCAGTTAATGAAAATGTTTTGTAGCACTAGTGTAGATGGAAGTTGCCAGTTACTGTCCGGTCCTGCAGCTGCCGTTATTATAATAATCACTCAGAGGCTTGATAATAATTACAAACTGTTGGGTCTATGGCTCAGGCTTCTTGCTAGCTAGCTCTTTCATCTCAAGTTAACCCATTTCTATTACTTATATATTGCCACGTGGCCATGACTTTACTGGTCTGCTGGCATTTTGCTCCTTGGGTGTCAGGCTAGCGTCTGCCCTGACTCCACCCTCTTCCTATATCTCTGTTGGATTTCCCGCCTGGCTCTTATCCTGCCTTACCAGCTGCTGAAACAGCTTCTTTATTAACCAATGGTAGCAACACATATTCACAGAAAGACCATCATCCCACAGCACTTCCCCTTTTCTGTCTAATCAAAAAGGAAGGTTTTCATTTTTTTTAAAAGTATTTATTTATTTATTATATATACGGAAGAGGGCACCAGATCTCATTACAGATGGTTGTGAGCCACCATGTGGGTGCTGGGAATTGAACTCAGGACCGCTGGAAGAGCAGTCAGTGAGTGCTCTTAACCTCTGAGCCACCTCTCCAGCCCAGTTTTCATTTTAACAGTAAAATTACATATAAAAAAACAGTTATCAAGCAAGAAATACAGTTACTATATATAGTCTATTTATATTTTGCAAAACTTAAAAAAAATTCAATCATTTAAACACACTAGTAATAATAACAGAAGACTAAAGGAGAAAACTAGAGGCCCCATGATAATTATATTCTGTACTCCTTTATAACTTTTTTTAGTATATTAACTTTTCTTCTCTTGATATTGAGTTGAATAGATGGTTTCTTTTTGTTGTTGTTGTTTTGTTTTTTCGAGACAGGGTTTCTCTGTAGCTTTGGAGGCTGTCCTGGAACTCGCTTTGTAGACCAGGCTGGCCTCGAACTCACAGAGATCCACCTGCCTCTGCCTCCCGAGTGCTGGGATTACAGGTGTGTGCCACCACCGCCTGGCTAGATGGTTTCTTTTTATTTGTGCTTTGGCTATTTATTTTTGAGGCATGGTCTATCTAGCCCAAGCTACCCTCCAACTAGTGATCTTGCTATCCCAGTGTCAGGATCACAAGCATGTGCCAACACATTCTGCTTGATTTGACTCTTTAAATTGGATAATTTAATGGATGTTGCACTTTATTTATAGTGTCCTCTTATTTTGAGATTAGTTAGGTCTGGAATGAATTTAAACTGGTTATTTTAAAACCCACCAAAGGGATCATAGAGATGGCATAGTTGATAAAGGACTTGCCGCAAGACCCTGATGAGCTGAGTTCAGATCCTCCAGCACAATGGGCTATAGAAACAGAATTGCCTGGAAGTTCCTGGGCCAGCTAGGCTAGAGTACATAGCATACTGGCAAGAAATAACAAGACTCTGCCTCAGGAAAACAAAAAAGAAAGAAACCTCACAAAACCATGGCACTTGTGGTGCCCGTATTCACACATACGCACACGCACACGCACACACACAGGCAGATAGTGAATGAATCTCACCCAAGGAGCCAGGAGTGGTGATTCATACTGTCGTCACTAAATAGGAGGGTTGCAGATAGCTACACAGCAAGATCCTGTCTAAAGGGACACAAAACAAACAAACAAACAAACAAACAAGCAAGCCAAGAGCAGCAAGTGAGGGGGCTCAGCAGGTTAAGGAGCTTACCTCCAAGGTAGATGATCTGTTTGATCCCTAGGACCCGTGTTGGAAGGGGAAATCCAACTTCAGAAGTTGTCTTTTGACTTCCACGTGCATGCTCTGGCATGTTTATTAATAAGATTAAATTATCTCCAAGGATGAGTTTTATTGTGTTTGACAGGCATCTCACATTGTGACCTGGCTGTCCCGAAACCTTGAGTGATCCCATGCTCTGCCTCCCATGTGCTAGGTTTATGGGCGAATGCTGCTAGGCCAGAATAAACTTAATGTCTAACTAGTTAGGTATTTCCATATGAATCAAAGCTTGGAGGGCCTCAGAATTTTAAGAATACAAAGGGATCCTGAGATCTAAAACTTTGAGAAGATTTATAATACCCATATTATCTCACAACAGGTTGTCATCTTATGCTATACCACATTTCTGTGGTTACTTACAGTGTACCTTTTCCTCTGAATCTAAGAATTTATATTTCACTGCTTCTGTCTATTATGTTTTCCATTCATTTTCTCATATGTTAATGAACACCAAAATATGTCACTACATTTCACTTTAAAGTCTGTTAATGGTGGTATAAAACTGGCGTTAGGATTAAGATTGGGGCTGCGGGGGCTGCCCACAAAATACAAAGTCTGATAAAATGTTAAAGAAAACTTGAAAGCTTTTATTTAGCCTGGTCTTATTTTTAACCACTGTTTAGCATTTCCAGTACTATTGGTGAAATTATTAAGGCCACTCCACGTAGTTAAAAGGGAGGTTTATTTTGTGGGGTAACTTACAAATGAAGGGGTAGGTTGCAGGGTCTGGCAAAGGTATAGGGCAGTCCGGCGGCGTTCTCTGGAGAACTCTGCTCGGTCTCTTCCTGCGTCCCGCGTCCCGGAACCAAGAGAGCCACCTCCTCCTGCTCCTCAGTCTTCCGCTCCCTCCTCTGCCCTGCCTTGTGGGCGTGATCATTACTGAAGCATCAATGGAGGTTGGAACTTCCAGGCCAATGCTGGGATGGCTATCCACTACACAGTACTTTATTCTTTGATACAGAATTTTGTTTCCACCTGGAATTGCTTTCTTTTATTTTGAAAATTTTCCTTGAGTATTTCTAGTATTTCAGATCTACTGGTGGATGAAGTTTGTGAGCTTGTTTTATCTGGGAAGGAAAAAAAGCACATAAATTATTGTATCCCTTTAAAAAATACTGTTCAATTTGGTACAGCAAAATTGAGCAGAAAGTCGATCAAACAGAGAAGGCAAGGAGACCCTGGTGTTCTCGTGTTCCTCTGCCATGTGTCCATAGTCTCTCCCTTCATTGACATCTCACCCCAGGGCACTATGCATTTAGGGTCTCTGTGTCTTTTCATGGTTGGTGTTTGTTTCACTTTGGTATTGAATAATGTTCCAGTGTCTGATCACACCACTGCTTAGCCAGTTACCTGCTGAAGTACATCTTTCTTGGCCTCTAGGTTTTGTAATTTTGAATAAAGCTACTGAAAACACCTGTGTGGGCGGTTTAGCTTGGACATGGTTTTTAGTTTCTTTGGATAAATACCAATGAACGTAATTGCTGAATTACATGTAGGAATATGTTTAACTTTGTAGGAAACTTTGAGATTGTTATTTGAAGGGCATTGTCATTGGATATAGAATTCTATTCTCTTCTCTTCATATGGAAGTTTTGCCTGCCTGTATGTCTGTGTACCACAAGGCCAAAAGAAGGTGTCAGATCTCTCTGGTACTGGAGTCATAGATGGTTGTGAGCCACCATATGGGTGCTGGAACTCAAACCCGGGTCTTCTACAAGAGTAGCCAGTGGTCTTATTGATACTTTTTCTTTTTCCTACTTTTCAGCTCTCTCCTCTGCTTTCTTTTCTTTTTTGTTTTTTTGTTTGTTTGTTTTGGGTTTTTTGTTTGTTTGTTTTTGTTTTTTGAGACAGGCTTTCTACATAGTCTTGGTTGTCCTGATACTTGCTATGTAGAACAGGCTGGCCTTGAACTCAAAGAGATCCACCTGCCTTCCAGATGCTGGGATTAAAGGCATGTGTACTCTGGCCTACTTTTCAGCTCTTAAAATTATTCTATTTTGTTCAGACTGGGTCTTGCTATATAACCCAAGCTGATGTGAACTTGATGTAGTCCTGATGTCTTGTCTCCTGAACAGTGTGTGTCACTACGCCCAGCTTATAATTGTTCTGATGAGAAAGATGTATTCTTTGTTCCCTTTTATGTATTATTTCTTTTCTAATTGATTTTCAACAGTTTTGCTTTTTGTTTCTTTGGGGTTTTTTTTGTTTTTGTTTTTTTTGCTATATACTTCACTTTTCTTTGTTTTTAACTTTCTTATTCTTCTGAACCCAGATTGATAGTTTTCATCAAAGCTGCAAGTATCTTAGCCATTATTTTTTCTAATCTATCTTTTGTTCCATGGCCTGTTTCCCCTGCAACTCTCCATTGTATAAATGTTGCTAGACGGCTGGATTTCTCACAGGTCACTGAATATCTTACTTTCTTTTTTCAGTTCTTTTCTCCTTACATTCCAGTTTGCATAGTTCCTGTTGTCTTCTCCTTAGAGACTACTGATGCTGCTATTTACAATAAGCTAAATTCATCCAGTGATTTTTAAAATTTCAAGTATGCTTCAGTTATAAAAGTTTCTTTCTGTGGAAATGCAACCTTTTCTTGTCTTTCTAACTTAAAAGTCCAGATCCTCGCCTTCTGGGTTGGTTAACCCTTTGGTTTAAGCATCATAGATGAGAAAGCAAGTGCCCTTTGACCTTTGAGTCATTCATTCCCTAAAGCATAAGGCAGCAGTTTGGGTGTCATTAGTCTTTGATTGCCTTTAAGACCATGATGCAGAGATGCCCTGCTCTGGCTTGTGTAGCTGGAATCTACTTGAATGTTCCCTCCTTAGCTTTGACAGTTGCATTCATCTGCTGAACACATCTGTAGAGAGGAGGACACCTCTGAGGAAAGTCTCCAGTCCTTATGTCCCATTTTGATTCCCTTGGTATCTTGATTTAGAACGTAAGCCTTTCAGAGCTGTACATTGCACCACAAGCCTTGTGTGACACGTAGATGGAGAGAAAAGAACATCAAAACTGGGTCTTCGTCACCTGGAAGTTCAGCTGCTGCTGTAGTAGAACTTCATGCCGTGCTTTGAGGAGCTCAGTGACCATCTGTTAAGAACATCAGCTCATCACTGGAAAGTTGATTTGACAAGTTTTACAAAATTGCAAACAGTTAAAAATACCTGGTATAGTAGGAATTTGAATATAGATGAAATACTGAGCAAGACAGAAACATGGAAGAGTAGAACTAGGGTGTGAGTTACTGGTAGAGTTGCTCACTTAGTGCATGTCATGCCCTTACTTCTGTCCTGAGCATGGTCCCAAAGGCAAACAAAACAACAACAAAAACACACCCTGGAAAAGTATGTCAGGAATAAGTTATCTAAGGTCTACAGTGTGATTAACGTGCAATAGGTACTCAGAAGCTAGGAAATATTATTGATGCAGAGGAATCAAATAGTCAAGTATGCGACTCTAGTGAAACAGGCTTATTTGATCCAGTGACAGAGCAGAGTACAGAGTGTTACCATTGCTCTGACAAAGTAAGGAAGTGAGAATAGGAAAGACGAAAAGACATTATTGAAGTTCAGCAAACCAGGCTGGATATGGCAGTGCACACCTTTAATTCCAGTACCGAGGAGGCAGAGACAGGCCAAGCTCATGCAAGGCCACCCTGGTCTACACATCAAGTTCAGGACCAACCAAGGCTGTGTGGTCAGACCCTGTCTCAAAAACCAAAACAACAACAACAACAACAACAAAAAAGACTTAGCAAACCAAGCAGATAACGAAGAGGCAAAAATGGCCACTGTTCTCCAGCTTTAGTTTAGGTGGAGAAGGTCCTGTCATTCGGTTTAAGCATCAGAAATGGAGGAAGAAAGAGCAAGAGGAAATAGGAAATTATTTGTGGGATTTGAGCTGTTTGAGTTCCCTGCAGGATTCAGAATGGGAATGCAGTTGAATTCACGTTGAATCATCAATAAATTGGTTCGTGTTGAAAAAAAACAAAAATATGTGTATATGTGTTTCACAACCCAAATGGGGGCTTGAGTTCATCTGGTTTAGTTGACAGATTGCAATAATCTTATTGTGTGGCTCTGGTACTCACATAGTGAATGCATGATACAGCAGACTAGGGGAAGGTGTGTAGTGGACAGAGAACTCTTAGAAAGTGCTGGGTGGAAGTACAAGCTTTTGCTGACTAGACTAAGCATCTGTGAGAGCCTTCCTTCTCTGTTTCCCTCCAGTGTTGTTCCCTCTCTTGATCATCTTGTGCTCTCTTCCATCATCCATCATGTGGTGAGTGTTAAGTCCAGTACTCCCTTTGAGAACCTGACCGAACCATGCAGTAGCTACACGCAACTGTTGACTGCTTGCACAAGTGAGAGAGAGCAGTTGATTTGCCTCTGGATTCACATCCGTCCCAGCGTTCCATAGGTGTCCCTATGTTACAAACAAAGGATCTGCAGGGAGTAGGATCTGCAGGGAAGAGGCTTTTCAGTTGTTGATCCTGTTTTTTGTTTTGTTTTGTTTTTATAGTTGGAACAATTTGCAAAATGGTTTCATACAGTATCACTTAACAGCAATGAAAAAGGAACCCAGAAATCACAATTTTGAAAGATTGTCAGAAACATGAAAGCCAGTATCTATAGAGGAGATGGTTTAAGTTACTCAGTTAGCATGGCCAGTTACCAGCTGGGGCAGAGTTCCAGGCCTCCCTTGCACTTGTAGGTGAAATATATGGGTAGTAGCCCACTGGTTCCTTGGAAGATATTTCTTTAGAACTAAAGTTTTTAGTTCCATGGATTTTGTAAATTCTGTTTTCCTTTGAAAAGACCGTTGTTAGAATTTGGTTCTTTAGGGTCCTTTTCCTCCCGTTCCTCCCTCTTCCCTTTTCTCCCTCTTCCCATTTCCTGCCCTTGGTTTTTGTTGTTTGTGGTTGTTTTTGCAAATTAAGAGGGAACTGCAGCCTTTATCTAGAAGCACCCAGTGAAGTGTTATTTTGTGTTTCTAAGAGTAGAAGCACCTCCAGAACAGTATGGTGAGTTTCTTCATACTTACTTGCAGCCACACTTGTGGATTAGAAAGCTTAGGTTGACTGAACTGAATGTATGTTTCTGACACCTCAGCTTCTACTTCTGGATTCACACTGCGCCCAAACATACAGTTCCTCGTGGAGTGATCTTTTACATTTCACAGTCTAAAGACTGTGAGGGAAAATTAGGAGGGAAAATATAGTAGCTGGGTAATATTTCACTGTCTCCTTTTCAGAGCTCATCTCCGTAACTTAAGCTCTCTTCCCCCCCTTCAAAGGCATGGGGTTTTTTTTGACCTGATTACGTCTGTATGCCTAATAAAAAATGGAGTTGGCTTTTGTTGTATCATTTGTGTTCTTTGTGAGTGCCAGAGCCACATAGTAAGCTTAATGACCATCTGCCACTGAATGCAGATGAACTCAAAGCCCCAGTAGTATGAAGGTGCCTAGGTTTCTCTTGTTATTTCTAAACAAGATTTCCTGGGAAGTCAAATGTGCTATGGATGAAGGCTAACAGCAAGGTTGGGGAGTTGAGGGATCCCAAAACTTTTCATGTCACTAGTAAGTGCTGTCTTTGTCTCTAGTTGGCTCCTTTGCCTGGTATTGGGCTTGAGTACATGTTAGTGCCTGAATGAGTACCATGCCACGTAGACTCAAAATTTCATGCTGTGCGGGTGGTGGTGGCACACACCTTTAATCTCCGCACTCTGTGGGTTTGAGGACGGCTAGGCTGCACAGAGAAAACCTTGTCTTAAGAACAAAAAGACCCTAAAAAAAGAATTTCACTTCTCCCAAGAATTCTTAGTTTTGTGTCATGATTATACTGTACAAGTCTATCATCCTTCATTTGAACACTTCTTTCTCAGTCCCAGCTGCATCAAAAGCCCTCCTTGACTGAGTTCAGTACACTGAGCTGCAATGACTGTTTCTAAAGCTCCCCCAGTCTTGCCAAGTCTGGATTGAATTAGAATGTTGCTAAATATGCATTGGATTTCTTTAGCTTTCTTTCTTTTTTTTAAATTTATTTTATGTGTATGGGTGTTTTGTCTGCATGTATGTCTGTGCACCACTTGTGTGCCTAGCGCCTGTGTAAGCCAGAAGAGGGCCTTGAACTGGAGTTACAGATGTTTGGGAGCTGCTGTGTGGGTGCTGGGAATTAAACTGGGGTCCTCTTGAAGAGCAGCCAGTGCTCTTAACTGCTGAGCCACTTCCCAGCCCCTCTTTTCTTTTCCTTTCCTTTTTTTTTTTTAAATGTAGACAGAGTCTTACGTAGTAGACCAGGTCACCTTGAACTGCTGATCTTGCCTCTGCCTCCCAAGTGCTGGGGTTATAGGCATGCATCACCATACCAAGTTTATACAGTGCTGGAGATCAAACCCAGGGCTTCCTTCGTGCTAGGCAAGCACTCTACCAATTGAGCTACAAACCTAGTCCCAGATTTATTTAGCTTTCTGAAAATAATTATTTTTGGAGCAGTGTTCTCAACCTTCCTAATGCTGTGACCCTGTAACACACTTCCTCATGTTGTGGGGACCCCAACCATAAAGTTATTTTCATTGCTAATTCATAACTGTAATTTGGTACTGTTAGGAATCAAAATGTATATACCTGTGTTTTTCAGTGGTCTTAGGCAACCCCTGTGAAAGGGCCATTTGACCCTCACAGGTTGAGAATCACTGATGTAAAGGGAAGCGGAACCCTCACCAGCTCTGCCTTCTCTATAGTATCAGATCCTAGTAATGGCTGTCATCATTTGAAGGCATTTTCTGTACTTGTATTTTTACTCACTTCTGAGGTCTAGAAGAGAACATTTGAGGGTGTGTTTTCTCCTTGCCTTATTTAAATATAATTTGTTTTGTCTTAAAGGATGGTCTCACTCTGACCTCCAAGCTATACTAAAACTTACTGCAAAGCCTAGGCTGACCTAAAGTTGGAGCTATTCCCCTGGCTCAGCTTCTCAGCTAGGATTACAGGTGTGAGCCACCATGCTCAGATAATTTTGGATCTCTGGATATCTGTATTCTTACTGTGGGATATGCTCTCATGGTGGGCAGGGGAGGCAAAATTTAATCAGTCTCCAAGTAAGCCATGTATGCACTTTTATAATCTCAGTGCTCAGGAGCCTGAGGCAGAAGGAATTGCAAGTTTTTGACCCTGTCCGAAAAAAAAATATTTTAGAGTTTCTTTCAGGTTTTGTTTCCCTCTTTCCCTAAAAACAGAAAGGGGGTCTATTCCATCCTCCAGCCCCCACTTCTACCCCAACAGCCATAAGAAAAAAGTAGAAAAACAGTAAATATGTAAAGCTTTTTGTTTGTTTTTTTGAGACAGGGTTTCTCCATGTAGTCCTGGCTGTCCTGGAACTCACTCTGTAGACCAGGCTGGCCTCAGACTCACAGAGATCTGTCTAGCTCTGCCTCCTGAGTGCTGGGATTAAAGTCGTGTGCCACCACACCTGGCAGTTTAAAGTCTTTCTAACAAGGCTTTGGGCAACTCAAAAGCTACCTTTCTCCAAAACAAGTAGAGGGACTTGCACAGCTTCTTCAACACTAGAATCTTTGTACTGTTTGTGGAAATTGAGGAAACAGAACTAAAGCTGGGGTAGAGTATCAAAAATTGTATTATTCTAAGCCCCCCTAGCAGAAACATGAACAGGGCTGGAGAGAAGGCTCAGCAGTCAAGAGCACATATTTTTCTTTTGAGGACCTAAGTTCAGTTTCCAGCAGCATGAGAAATGACCACCTGTAACTCCAGCTCCAAGGGAGCTGATGCCTCTGGCCTCTGGGCACCCACACTCGTGTGCACATATCTACACAGAGACACACATGAATAAACATAATTAATCATAATAAAAATAGGGGCTAGGGGAAAAAAAGCCAGGTGGTGGTGGTGCACACCTTTAATATCCCACTTGGGAGGCAGAGGCAGGCAGATCTCTGGGTTCGAGGCCAGCCTGGTCTACAGCGCGAGTTCCAGGATAGTCAGGAATATAGAGAAACCCTGTTTCAAAAACACCCAGGAAAAGGGGGGGGGGGTGCTAGAGACATGACTGAGTGGTTAAGATTACTTGTTGGTTCTTGACAGAACACTCACATATAACTCCAGGAATAACTCCAGCTCCAGGGGACACCAGGCATACATGTGGTACCCATATACATACACTCATACACAAATAAATAAATCTTTTTTAAAATTAAACTTGTTGCACCAGCTGACATTGCTAGAGCATGAAAATTTGTGTCCAAGTGTAATGTTGCTAATTATTTTTTCCATTGGAAGGGCCTTCTAGCTGTGTGGGCATGGCTTATATGCCGAGCTGATGGTTCAACATCTCTTGGTGTTGCTTGGGAAGGGGGAATTTGGTAGCCTCTCCTCTGACAGTGCTAGAAAGGTGTATTTCTGGATTTACCATCATCTTGCCATTTTGGGAAAAAAAAATATTAGTGGTCTTGGCATCTACTCACCTGTTCACTGACATGACTAACACTCATCCCATGTCTACCAGAGTTATAACTCCTTGGGGTGTTTGTTTGTTTGGGGCTTTTTTGAGACAGAGTCTCATGGAGCTTAGATTGGCCTTAAATTTGCTAAATAAGTTTGTGTTTAAAGGCTGGCTTTAAACTCCTAATCCTCCTGCCTCCACTTCCAAGTACTGTGATTACAGGTGTGCTCTATAATTCTTTACACTCCTGAACTAGATGCAACAAGCTTCAAGGAGTTTCTCTTAAGTGTTGGGACTGTCCTATGTAGTCTAGGCAGCCCCACTTAGGGAGGGAAACTGCTAAGTACAGAGAATCTTCAGAACAAAGCACTAAACTTGGTTCTGAAATGCTAACATGCCAGAACCTAGGAAGGTTCAGTTATTTGAATCCAGATACTGCACATCCTCCACAGAGAGTGAGTGCCTGCCTGTGAGACAGACAACTCAGTGTGTAGCTACATGAAAGATGTAGCTAGGACTTTAGAGGATGGAATTAGGCTTATAAGGAGGCTAGAGTCAGGTGACTGAATTTGAAACTATTAATCAGGGAGCCTCCCAGGCCCTGTCCTTTAGTCAGGTGAGAGTTCTGGAACAGGCATGACCAAACTGGTATCTCATGTTGTGTTTCTATATTGTGTTTCTCTTTTCTAGACATCAAAAAAGCCCAAGACGGCAGAAGCAGACACCTCCAGTGAGCTAGCAAAGAAAAGCAAGGAAGTATTCAGAAAAGAGGTAAGGTTTGGAAGATGTGGACTGCATCGGCCTTGGACTTGACTTGAGCTGGTTGTGTCTTGCCTAAGTATGTACATCTGTCTTGCCTGAAGATGGTTTAGCTTGTATCTCTTGCCCCAAAGTGCTGCTTTACCTGCTAAGAATCCCATAACTGTCTCTTACTGGCGTGAGAGGAGTCCATCTGCCAACGTACTTGCTGTTTCACTGTGGGCTTTGTATAGCATCTCAGACAGTGGAAAGCTGTTGAGAGTATCAGGCTTCCTATAGTCTCAGGTTCTTCCTTCCTTCCTTCCTTCCTTCCTTCCTTCCTTCCTTCCTTCCGTCCGTCCGTCCGTCCGTGATTTGACTATGTAGTTGTTATGTGATGATGACACATTGGTATGTCCCTTTACAACTAGGTAAACACTTTGGTATCTGTTACAACAGCCCTTGAGATAAACAAAATTGAGACTGTTCTTATATATGTAGAGAAGCTTTCAATATCAGAACTCTTAGGTTGAACCTCTGGATTCTCTGATCAAATATAGTTCTCTTGCTTTGCTGTTTGCTGGTAGTGTGTGTCTCCACTGTGTGTTTATGTATCTGTTGGAAAAAGGAAGCCATAATGTGTGTGGAGGTCAGAAGACAACATGTGGGAGTTGGTTCTCTCCTTTCACCATGTGGATCCTGGGAATCAAACTCAGACCATCAAGTTTGGTGATAATGTGCCTTGATCCAGTGAGCCATCTCACTAGCCCCTAGATCCTAAACTCCAGACTTGGTTCATCGAAGGGGTTTATAGTGTGTTGAAATGAACAGAACTGTAAAGAATGGCAGCTGTGTGAAGGGTGTGTGTGAAGAAGAGGGTTAGAGGCCAATACTTAGAAAATGAAGACAGGCTCTTGAATCTAAGGTAGAAACTGCTCCAGTGGATCAGAAGGAAGGTCCAGGAGGCATGAGAATGAACAAAAGCAAGAGTGTCACCTCGTTTCAAGAAGTCCTAAGTAGTCCTCAGTCCTGAGCACTGGCCATGTGAGGGGTGTTGGACGTAGGCTAGATAGTATTGTGCCCTTTCATGTAGTGGCTTTGTGTCTGTGGGTGTAGGGAACAACTGATTATTGTAAGCTGAGGATAATCAAAGCCTTGACTAAGTGAAGAGTGGATTGAAAGGGGAAAATATGGAGGCCAGTTGTGGACGCTAAACCAAAAAACTTGTGTAGGCATAATGGTTCCTCACTGTCCATGTATGGTGTTGGTGTTTCAGCTCAACCGATCTGATGTATGATCTGCCTCATTCCTTGAATGGTTTAAGGTCACAGAGTTTTGAAGTAGCTGTCTGTAGTCCCTTTTCTCCCCTTTCCTGGGGCCCTATGCCATAAGGACTTGCAGAGGTCCTCATCCTTAGGCCTCTTTTAAGAGCTACTGGGTAGGATAAACCTTACAGAAACAGCCCAGAAGAAGACATTGGAGATGGTGGATTGAAGAGCCCTGCCCTGCATCATCCTTCACCCATGTTTCCATATGCTTTTGGTGGTTGTGGTCCATGAATAAACATGTAATACTTACAGGCTTGAAGTAACCTTTACAGGCAAAATGCCTACCTACAATCCTGGGGTTGCAAAGCCGTCTAGTAGCTCAGGCATACTTTGAGGAGTATCTGTTACTCTGCCCTGTCTTGCCTCCAGGATCCAGAGACCTAGCCACTAACTATTCATAGGAATTCACAGTGCTAGACAAGCACTCTACCAGCTGAGCTGTGGCCCAGACACAAGAAGCTCTGTTTGGGATGGAGAGGCCTTCACGGCCTAATTATCTCCTATAGGCCCCAAACTTAACACAAAGACCTTGGCAACGTTTGAATTTTAGTGTGAAACGAGAGGCTACTCCCAGAATCCTGTTGCTGGTGCCTGCAGCCTCTCGAAGTGAGGTTTGGTTGGTCTGGCTAAGGAGGCTCTTGTCAGGGATGGGCCAGGACCACTTTCTTGCATCTCACTGGCTTCCTGGCATTCTGCTGGCTAGATGAGCACCCGAGGGAGGAAACGGGGACTGGCAGCGAAGCTTTCTGCTGCCATTTCTAGTGATCCTATCAGCACAGTTGAGCAGCATGTCTCCTACCTTCTGTCTGCAGATGTCTCAGTTCATTGTCCAGTGCCTGAATCCTTACCGGAAACCTGACTGCAAGGTGGGCAGAATCACCACCACTGAGGATTTCAAACACCTTGCTCGAAAGGTACTCCCCTGCTCCCAGTCTGTCATATGCATTCAAAGATCCTCTCCTTCATCAAAAAGTATGGTTTTATGTGCCAGATGCCAAGGCTTGGGGCCCAGGACTGTGAGGCAAGGTTCAGAGGTGGGAAAGTAAGCACCTAAGAGACTTTGAAAGCTGGCTTTCTCCTCTGTCCCTGAAGCAGCTTGCTCCACCCCACCCCACCCCCTTTGATTTCCTTTGAAGCCTGTCCTCCTCCCTGTCAATCATTTTTCACTCTGATTGTATCTGTGGTCTCTCTTCCTGTGCCTCGGACAGCTGACTCATGGAGTTATGAATAAGGAGCTGAAGTACTGTAAGAACCCCGAGGACCTGGAGTGCAATGAGAATGTGAAACACAAAACCAAGGAGTACATTAAGAAGTACATGCAGAAGTTTGGGGCTGTTTACAAACCTAAGGAGGACACTGAATTAGAGTGACTCGCAGGGCCAGAGTGAGAAGTATGATCAGAAAGGATGAATCCTGTGGCTTCTGCCCTACCCCATGGCCAGGCCTGCACTACTGGTGTGATGACTCATCATCCTGAGCAGTTCAAACCTTGAAGGTGTCAACTGTAAGCCACAAAAATGAGCTCTGTCTACAAGTGACCCCTCGTTGTGAGCTGCTGGGATGTAACAGTTAAGGCCATCGGAGGCAGTAACCTAGGGAAGACGGTGGCCACACCCGACCCTGTTCTCAAATCTGGGTCTCCCCCTTGGCGGTGCTGTCAGCGCACAGACCCATGCGCACCCTTCCCCAAGACCCTTACCCTGATGATCTGTATTATATTTTAATGTATATGTGAATATATTGAAAAGAATTTGTTTGTTTTTCCTGGTTTTTGTTCAGTTTTTGTTTGCCGTTAGCCTCTATGTGCTAGAATCATGGGAAGACTTTGTAAGGACAGTATAAATTCTCCTGCAAGGTTTAATTTGTTATCATGTAAATATTCCAAAGCAGGCTGCCTTGTGGTTTTGGCCAGCCTTGTGCTATGTTGATAAGATTGATTTACTGCTTAAGATCACTTTACTTTATCCAATTTTTACTGAACTTTTTATGTAAAAAATAAAATCAATTAAAGAACTTGCAATGTGTGTTCCCTAAAACTTAATCTAAGTTTGTTTGTGTTGATGTTGCTGGAGAGAAAAAGAATGTAGTTGCCACTGGTGTGGAGTCCAAGATGAATCATTGCTACTGCCTTTTATTACAAGCTTTGCTCCTACAGGTTCCACTGTATGTCAGGCAGACATTTGCATGAGGCTAATAATTTTAGACTTCAGATCTTGAGGCTGAGCTCAGTTGAGGCAATTTACAGTTGGTCATTCTGGAGCAGAGGAAACATGACCTGAGACCTCATTGCCACTGGGCTGTTTGATTTTGGTTAGTGGGCCAATCAAGAGGAAAGCCAGATGTCTTTTCTCTGATGCTCCTGGCCGGAGAGTGTTACTGGATCTTTTTCCTTCAGACTTCATTTCTCTATTGTTGGTTTTTACTCTTTTGGGGTGGGGGTGGGGGAGTCCACCACCCTGCTCCCAAGTAAATCACACACAGATGGAGGCTTATTCTTTCTTAATGAATGCCCGGCCTTAGCTTGGCTTAGTTTCTTGCCAGCTTTCCTTAACTTCAATTATCCATCTACCTTTTGCCTCTGGGCTTTACCTGTTCTCTTACTTATGTAAATCTTACTCTGTTGCTGGTTGTATAGCTGGGTGACTGACCCCTGATGTCCTCCTCTGACTCCTCCAAGATTTATTTATTCTTTCTGCCTGCCAGCCCCGCCTATCCTTTCTCCTGCCTTGCTATTGGCCAGTTCTTTATTAGACCATCAGGTGTGTTACACAGTCACAGTCACAGTCACACAGCTTCACAGAGTTAAACAAATGCAACATAAACAAAAGTAGCACACTTTAAACTATTCTACTACATTTCTCCCAGCCCACAGTTGGGGAGAAAGGTTTGGGTCCTAGCTTCCCACTTTGTTATCTGATACTGGAGGAAGGCAGGCAACAGGGAAGGTAGAGGGGGCATGGTGCTGACATGGGGAGAGTGAGCGTGCCTTGTGGATGCAGGCTCAGCAGTGGTCTCTTCGTGCTGAGTTTGCTCAGGCCCGGCGGAGGTTCATACGAAATTGGGGCCCCCCTGTTCCTCCAGAGAGTGATTCTTCTCACTGCAGTGCTCTCTTGGAGGAAGAGGAAAACAAGGCCAGGCTGAGGCCTGCCTGGAGTTAAGAGTACCCACTGCCTGTGCTCAGCATTTCAGAGATGAGTGAATTTTCATTTAATCCTTACAGCTCTTACAGAAATTGGCAAAGCAAGCGTCACTTAGTTACAATCCTGTAGTACAGGGCAGAAATCCTTCCTTTATGGTCATATGTGCTATGTAGCAAGTCTTCCCTCACTACTTCTGTGGGATTGGCTACAAATGTGTGGATACTCAAGTACCTTAAATGAACTGGCATAGTTCTTACCCATCGGTACATATCAGTTGTCTCTGGATTGCTTCCAGTACCTGATAGCATGCCACTGCTATACAGAGCTGAGTGTAAACACAGGGTATCAAGGACTGACTAATGATCTAAAGCCTTTTTCTCACAATACTGTAGCCTTCATAACTTTAAAGCACATTAAGTGGACCATAATTCACTCAACCCTCAACATTTTCTAGTGTGTCTGCTACCATGAGTGTTCATGTTTTCCCAAGGAAATTGAGGTAACTAGAGTGGTAACTAGCTGTAAAGTTAGAAATTTTTGAGATTTTTTTTTTTAACCCCAAATGTCTTCATCTTCCCCATACTCCCTCATGTCCACATTACCTAGGCTGGGCTAAAGTGTGCCAGTCTGTTCACGTAAAATCTTAACTGTTGACTCAGTCCTTGGTGGCCCTGCAGCTGACTGGGGAAGTGGAGTATGATGTTCCCTAAATGCTAGTCTGAACCTTCTCTGGTTTTTCTCATCATCCTTGGAGATTAGCTTTAGGGTCTTCTTAGGATGAAGGTAACATGCCCCGCCTACACACTTTTATTTATTTATTTGCTTGTTTGTTTGTTTATTTTAAGGTGTTCTCACCATAGGGCAGGCTGGCATCAAACCTGTAATTTGTGGGTGGGTGGGTTGGTTTTTCGAGACAGGGTTTCTCTGTAGTTTTGGTACCTGTCCTGGATCTCACTCTGTAGACCAGGCTGGCCTCGAACTCACAGAGATCCACCTGGCTCTGCCTCCTGAGTGCTGGGATTAAAGCTGTGTGCCACCCACCACCTGGCTAAGCCTGTGATGATCTTACCTCAGCCTCCTGAACACTGGGATTAAAGATGTGAGCCACCATGCCTAGCTGACATTTATTTTAACAAGCACAGGCTGTTAAGCAGATCTATCTGGTCAACCATTTCTGAGGAACAACTGTAGAAGCAGCCTGTGTTAAGCTTCATGCTCACAAAGTAACCAACGCCAGGCATCTCAGTGCAGTGAGGGAGTCGGATCTGCTTTGGGCTACACTTCACCCCAGGTCTTCTCAGAGAGTCTGGATGAACCTAAAGCCATCTAATCCATGTGCACTCGTCCTTCTTAGGCAAGGTCATCTGCAGAGCGGCTCTTCAGAAGGCAAAGCAACCCAGCTACCTGCTCCCACTTCAGGATGGGCATGTGTATGGAAGTACAGGTGGTTTGGCTCAGCTGCCCTATCCAGAACAGCCTGCTTGCCCACTGTGTTCAAGACACATGAGCAGCTGTGGAAGCCTGTTTGGAATGTTTTGCTTGGGTGGCAGTCTGGCTTTTGCTTTTTGTAGCTCTGGAAAATGAATCAAGGACCTCATGTGTGCTAGACAAGTACTCTCCCATGAGCTATACCCTCAGCCCAGTTCCAGTGTTGAAATGTCTTCCTTTTCTTGTCTAAGGATGACCTGAGGTTCTCAACACCTCAACACTACAACTACCTTGCCTCTTGCCTGTCACAGCACAGGTCTCACAAAGGGTCCTGTGATGCACCATGGGAATCTTAGGGCTAGGGGACTTATTAAACGTGCCTCCAGCTAAGCAAAGGAAACTGGAGTTCAGGAGGAAACATGGTTTCCCAATATGATCCAAACACTGAAGGGCAGAAGTGAGAATTCCAGTCTGTGCCTCCACAGCCCATATACAGAAGTGTCTGCTGCTTAGAGAGGGTCCCCCTATCCTGTGGACCTCCCCAGGTCTTTTTCTGGGCCTCTCTTTCACAGCTCCTCAACTGTCTTATATGCCCAAGGAGCTAAGCAGACTAGAATACAAGTCAAAGTTGCCTTTAATATGTGATTTAAAAGCAATAGAAAAAATAGCTAGAGCTCAATAAAGGGAGGCAGAATGGGGCTCTGTGGGCAGATCTTACCCACCCCACCAACTTCTGCTTCCTATCTTGGAAAGGAGGGTGAGGGGACATGAAGCGGCTGCATCTTCTGTGTTCTGCAGAACTTCAGAAGCCAGAAGTACTAGGAGGCCCATGAAGGGGACCTGAGGCAGTAAGGATGGTAAGGAGTGCCTGCCAGTGCAGGGAGCACCGGGCCTGTCACACCACAGAGCAGCCCTCAGCCCGTGAGCCCAAAGCCTGGACCACATCTTCTCGGCCTATGGCAGCCAGGGCATCCGCCAGCACTCTGAGGGTAGCTCTGCTGCCTTCTTGGGCAGCCCAGTCTCTGAGCAGGGCATAGGCTGGTGCCTGGCCACGGGCCATGAGTTCCACGGCTTCAGCTTGGTAGCCCAGGTGGCCTGCCAGCCCCTGCCAGCCCTTGGCAGGTTCACCTAACATCAAGAGCCGCTCGACCTCCTCCTGCTGCTGCTGCGGAATATGCAGGTAAAGGTGGCAACCAAGGTCAGGATGTGCTCCTGGGGTGGGAGGTACAAGATTCGTTAGTGGGTGGTAGGGTAGCACTAGTTAAATACCAGAGTACTGACTGAGAACAGGTGCTCACCCTGGCTGGGGATACAGGGCTCCAGACAATGAGGAGACTCCACAAAGACACTGCTGTCACCGTGCCGCTGGTCCCTGTCAGGGTCCCCTAGCTCTACAGTCCGAGCTTTGGCCAACTGTTGTCTTTGCTTATGTGAGCGCCAACTGTGGAGGGCAGAGAGTATTAAGACAAGGAGCTTGGAGTCCAGGTATAGAGGGGATGCCACAGGGCAGTACCCAGACCACCTACCATTTGAAGGCCACATAGGCCAGCAGACCAAGGACCACAGTGGCGAGGAGAGCACAGTAGACAGGAATGATGTTGCTTGAGGCCCCTGGAGGCTCAGGGGGAAACAGGGAGGAGGTATTGGGGGCCATGGCCCCTCCAGCATCTACCCACACACTTTCCCTGTCCTGCCCCATTAGGGCTGTATCTGTGAAGACAAAGTCAAAGTGGTCAAGAAAGCCACGGCAGCCTCACCTAGACCATCTTGGCAGAACATTTCAAAAGCAACAGAGCTCACCATGTAGTCAAGGGCTCAGCACAGCATCCAGAGTTGGCTGGCCCTGCACTGGCAAGAATGGCTCACCAGTTAGACACATGCCACCAAGCATGACAACCTGAGTTTGATCCCCCAGGATCCATATGGTAGAAGGAGAAAACTGACTTCCACAAGCCCTCTCAACCCCACATGCTTGCTACGTGGTTAACAGTGCTTGTTCCATTATAAGACCAGCGTTCTGTGCCAGCACATTCAGTAGCTCATAACCATCTTTAACTTGAGCACTAGGGGATTTGATGCCCTCTTATGGCCTCTGTGGGCACCCTCACACATATACATGTACATACATATGTACACATAAATAATAAATCTTAATTTTTTTTAAGTTGACTGGTCCTTGGCTTGCCACTGTAGATGTTGCAGATGTGCCTTGCCATCCTCCAGAAGCATCCAGACTTCTGTTCTTACTATCATGCCTTCTAGAAACATGGCAAGAATCTACTCTGGAAGCCTTCCTTAATCCTGCTCTCGTGCTCTGGTTGACCTCTGTTTACTCGGCACTGGACTGGTCGGCTCCCAGAGTGAACTGTAGACCACACTGATGCGTGTTTTCACAAAACCATAAAAATAAAACTTACCCGGAAGTAAATAACTGGTGTTTTTTGGCCTTAAGTCTAGTGACCAGTCCTTGTACCCAATGTAGACAGGATTCAAGGGACAGGGACTATAGAGCCTGTGAATGGATTTGTATATGACCTACTCTATCTCCCAGCCTGCCTGTTGCCTGGGGTCTGGGTCAAAGCATGCGTACCTGTGTAGACCACACCTTTGCTGTGACTGACGTTGTGAAGCATGACTCAGCACTGGGCTAAGGAGCTGAAAGACTGCTTTTCTGAGTCCAGTAGGAATTCTGTACAGAGATATGAGATCCTCAGACCTGCTGTCAGAGTCTCTGGTGCAACCTGTCCCTATTACCAGCCCTCTCCATCCTGATTCTCACCAGGGCAGGAACAGTTTCCCCATGTCAAGTAGGTGGAGGTGACTAAGCTGGCCCCAATAGCCAAAGCTGGTGGGTTGGGGGTGCAGCTCAGGATAGAAATCACCCCATCTCAAAGACCTTGGTAAATACCTGGGCTGAATCCAGGGATGTTAAAAGGAGAGTAAAGATATATGCACTGTGATCCTATCTCAGGCTGAAGCATCCCTAGGAACCAGAGAAAGGCTCATGTTCTCACACATCTGCCAAAACTCAACATCCCAAGGTCCCAAGACAGGACCTCCTGGACTCACTAGCCTCAACTCTTCACTCCAGGGCCAGTGGCCAGCCCTTTCCTGGTCAGGAGCTGAGTGAAAGGATACCTTAATGGTCTCAGCAAGGTCATAGGGCATGGAGATCCAGGGCCCTAACGTTAGTCTTTTCTCATTTGGGAATTCAGAGAGGGCCTGAAATGGAAGAACAGGGCCACTCAGTCTAAGGGCCCATCTGGACCCTACAGTACTAAATCTGCTGAGACCCACTTCCTGCAAGCTGAGAAGAGGCTCCAGATCTGGAAGGAGGAGAGAGCTTGCCTGAAGAAGGAAGAGACTCAGAAAGGCCCTCCAAGTCCCCAACAGTTACTGCTGCATAACCAAAGGGTCTACCACATGATGGCTATCAGCAGTCCAGTGCTGCAGCCAGGTAAGCCTCGGAGATGAGTGGCCCCTTTATGGACTGTGTAGCTTTGTGTCACTTACCATATTGGGAGTGGGGGACTTCCGGTATCCTACTTGGTGGGTGGGCCTGTAAACCAGTAGCAGCAGACAGGCCTTGGAATCTGCCCCACCTATCCTGAGCTGCTGGAACGTCTCCCGGCCTCCCCACCCTTCTCCAAGCCCAAAATTTGAAGAAACAATTCAACAGGCCCCGCAGGCCTATACACACCCCAACACAGACTCTGGTACCCGTAGGATCAGGGCACTCGAGGTGGGAGACAGAGGAGGTTCTGACCCCTTCTACCTAGCAAGAACCCGGCTCGGCACTACCACCCCTCCTGACCTTCTGGCAGCCACCCCTCCAGGGTGCCAGGATCCACTCAGACGGGAAGACGGCGGGAGTCCCTGGAGAGGGCAGGTTCCGGTCTGCCCAAGAAAGAGTGAGCCAAGGCTAGGGGCGGGCCAAGGGGGGGGGGGCGTGGAGAGGGGAGCAGGACAATGAAGAGGCGGGGCTGAGCTTGAGGGTGCGGTCTCGCCCCCGCCCCACGCTGGAGCATGCCGAAGCTCTGAGAGCGCACAGAAGCTGACACCAACCTGGTTGGCAGAGCGCGCAAATGGCATGCAAAAGGCACTTGATGGACCACGAGAGCCGAGATCCAGGAGCCAGGAAACGGCTGGCAAGGACAGAGGTGGGTTGGCTGGCTACACGGAGGCCAGCCTGCCCAGGAAGAATGACATGCCAGGCCAGACAGGGTGCCGGGGACTACGAATGGTGGCCACAGAAGGCCGGGAAGGCGGGCACATGCATACTCAAGAAACCAAGCAGCTACAAAACTAGGCCAAGTTTATTGCTGGGGATGGGCAGCGAGAGTCACGTTTAGAGATTAAGGCCACGGGTGGTCTTTGTGCTTCACTGTAACGTGGGACTTGAAAGTAGGAATTCCCCACCACCACCATCCCACCCCAGATTGTGCAAAATATGCAGCTGCGGCCTCGAGGCCGGCGCTAGGTCTCCCCTCAGCCGGCGAGGGGCGGGACTTCCTGGCGATGCCATCTACCAATCCCTGAGCTGGAGGGTGGGCCCCGCCCGCCCCCTGGTGCAGCAGTCTCGTGGGCAGGGCATCTTGCTCGGGCGGGATCTGAGCACCTAGACACCAGGTTCAGCGAGCCTCGCCAGGATTGTACTCTGTCTCCCCAGAGGACACCTGGGAGATGCGCCTCGAGGAGCGCCACAGCTTCCGCGCGAACTGGCTGCTGCGCACCTAGGGAAAGAAGGGATGGGATGGGATGCGGGGAGCCCGAGCCGCTGCTCCCACCCGATTTGATTCGATGCCCGCTCCGCCTGCTCTTGTCCTCACCTCAGAAGGCTGCCCAGCGCCCACAACGATCAGTTTGCCATCCTCCAGGCCCACCAGCACGTGGCTTCGCTCCTTGGTCACAGACACACTGCGCACTGGCACTTTCATGGGCAGGGGAGGCACAGCAGGCCGCAATCTATAGCAAGGGAGTGGATATACATTAAGTCACAGCTGCAAGGAGACAGACCTTCAACACCGCTACCAGATGTCTTCATTATCCCGTGTATCTTCTTTGTCCTCATTTGAAGGCTGGCTAAACTGAATACCTGATTCATAAGACTCCCACTACTGAGGGAGGTCCATGGCAAGAAGCCCCATGGGTAACACACCTAGAAGAACGTGCTACTGCATAGCGGGCGCCCCCGATTGCCCTGTGCCAACAACTCCCACTAAGAGGGGCCATGAACTCAAAGTGGGCTCACTTGTTCAAATGGAGAATGTGCAGAGAGCACTGAATGGTGCCCAGCAGAACGAAGTCTCCTGCCACGGTCAGGGCTGTAGGCTGCTCGGTCAGGGGCAATGAAGCCCGCAACCTCCCATTCACCGAGTACAGGTGCAAGGAGTAGGTGACCTGGAAGAAATGGGAACATCAATAACTGCCCCACCATTCCAACTGCCCTGATGTCTTTTTTTTTTTTTTTTTTTTTTTTTTTTTGGTTTTTGGTTTTTTGAGACAGGATTTATCCGTGTAGTTTGGTGCCTGTCCTGGATCTCACTCTGTAGACCAGGCTGGCCTCGAACTCACAGAGATCCGCCTGGCTCTGCCTCCTGAGTGTTGGCATTAAAGGCGTGTGCCACCACCACCCGGCTGCCCTGATGTCTTTGTTGGGTCCCCTATCCCCATACCTGGGCCCCAGGACGTTCACAAGCAGAGCTCTGTACAACAATCTGGCCTTCAGACCCCAGTGCCAGATGTGAAATAGGTCCCGGCAGTGTGGCACCTGGAGGCCTTAATGCTGCCACAAACTGACCTCGGCGTACAGTGTGTATAATCACAGTTCCATCCTACAGAAGGCAGATTAAGATGCTGAGCGGAGAGCTGAAGACCCCAGGGACAGTGACTCAGCCAACAGCCTCCCCAGGGCACACGGACACACCTCAGATCCAGACACGGCCATGTCAAGTTCAGTGCTGATGGCCACACAGCTCACTGCAGCCTCATGTCCGTATAAGACCTGTACAGGCCTTGGTGCCAGCCCTACGGACAAACCACCCTGTGGGAAGCCAGGGCCAGCTTCAGACTCAGGCAAGAACGACTTTACCCCAGGCAGCGGGCTGGAGGGTAATGGAGCCCCAGACTTGCTCACGGTAGGAAGGGGAAGGAATGACAGGAGAACAGTCCTGACGGCTCCCTGAGGGGCAGATGGACTTCTGCTCTGGGCTACAGGGACCTCACAGGTCTGTCTACCATGCACACCTGCTGCAGAAGACGCCACACCATGCACGTGGTGTCCCGGGAGCCTGAGATGAGGTAGATGCCACAGGTGTCCAGTGCGAGGCAGGTCACTACATCTGCAGAGGAAGGAGAGGACAGGACAGGGTTAGTGTACCCTCCCAGGCCCCGTTCAGAACCCCCTTCCATCTCTGCCTGTCTCATTCTCCCGGCAGTGGGGCTGCTCATACCTGCTGTGGATATCGCTCTGTACAAATAAAGTTCTGATTGGCCAGTGGCCAGGCAGGAAGTATAGGCAGGACAAGAGAGAAGAGAATTCTGGGAAGTAGAAGGCTGGAGAGAAACACCGCCAGCCGCCGCCATGAGAAGCAACATGTAAAGACACTGGTAAGCCACACGCCATGTGGCAAAGTATAGACTAACAGAAATGGGTTAATTTAAGATAGAAAAGGTAGATAACAAGCAGCCTGCCATGGCCACACAGTTTGTAAGCAATATAAGTTTTTGTGTGCTTTCTTGGTTGGGTCTGAGCAACTGTGGGACTGGCAGGAAAAAGAGATTTGTCCTGACTGTGGGCCGGGCAGGAAAACTCCAACTACACATACCAAGGTGTCGGCTTAGCTGGTTCAACAGTTTGCCACGGGGCAGTCCAGTTACACGTAGGCTTCCATCCCAGTGCCCACCACTGAAGAGCAGCTTTCCGTCAGGGGCCACTGCCAGTGCTGGCCCGCTCAGGCCACTGCCTGGTACCCATGGCCCACTCAGTAGTTTCTGCATCCTAAGTCAATGGGAAGATGGTAGGTGAGGCTGGGCCCCGGGGGAGAGATCTAGGCTAGCAGGCAGCCTGGCCAGACCTCTCCCCTGAAGTTGGCCTGCATTTGATAAAGGCATAGTGCATTTCTAGCCCACCCCTGCCCACAGCTGTCTTACTTGGGGTTCCCCATGCTGGAATCTTTGCTGAAGGTAAAGTAGTTATTGATGTTTCGGTCATAGGGTAACCAGCTGTGAGTGCCCAGCAGCCCACTGGCACTCACAGTCACCTGCGGGTAAGAATGTGCTAAGGTGGTGTGGAGGCGAAGGCAGGAGGGATGAGCTAAGGGGAACCCTGCCCAGCACACCTACCAACAGGTCTGAGGAGCCCTGGGTGATGAAGGAGTGGGATTGCCGGTGAGGTACCAGAGCTAACACCAGAGGTATGCCTTCGCTGACAACCTGCAGAGAAGTGTGGAGGGTGGCTGTGTTGATGGGCCCAGAAGCCCCAACTAGACAGTCCTCTCAATGGGTACCCTCTTTTCTTTGCCCTTGACCCCCAGGGGCTCAGAGTAGGTGTCATATGGAGAAGCACACAATGCCAGCAGTGGGTATGTAGGAGGGTATCGCAGGCAGGCAGAAGACCCCAGGATCAAGCTTGGTCTCAGCCTTGATCCTCTCATCCCGTTCCTCCTTGGCCTCAGCCCAGTAACAGGAGGGTAAAGGGAGGTCATGTAAAGATGCATGAAGTGGTCCAAGGCTAGAGTCCCTCCATCATGACCCACTCAGGTTCTCAGAGACTGTTTGGGAAGTCACGACTTGCCCTGGCCCTCCTCAAGAAAGCCCCTTCCTTCTACACTCGTGTCTACAAGCTGCCTTTAAATCAGTTACCTTCCTTGAGAATTCCCATCTGGCCCCAGAAGTGGTAAGTGCAGTTAAACCCATCTCACAGAAGAAGAAGAAGAAGAAGCTAGGTTCCTGCCCTCTTTTCACCTCAGCAAAAAAGGCCTTGAGCTGGTCCAGGTTCTGGAAGATGCTGGGTGAGTTAGTGTCCAGACGAGTGAGGCGATTGGCCGCTTCCTCAGCTGAGAGCCGAGGTGGATGTGGTTCCTGTAGACAAGAGCTTGTCAGCACCAGGATATGTGTGTTCTTTTTTCATTTTTTGTTTGTTTCTTCGAGACAGTGTTTCTCTGTGTAACCACTCTGGCTGTCCTGGATCTCACTCTGTAGACCAGGTTGGCCTCGAACTCACAGACATCCACCTGGCTCTACCCCGAGTGCTGGGATTAAAGTTGTGCACCACCGCTGCCTGGCTGATATGATATTCTTTTTTTTTTTTTTTTTAATGTTTAGGTTTCAAGATTAAAAAAAAAAAAAGACTTATTTACTTATTATGTATACAGCATGTATGACCAGAAGAGGGCACCAGATCTCAATACAGATGGCTGTGAGCCACCATGTAGGTGCTGGGAATTGAACTCAGGACCTCTGGAAGAGCAGCCGGTGCTCTTCACCTCTGAGCCATCTCTCCAGCCCTGATATGATATTCTTGACTGCTATGTTCCAAGCAGCTCTTACCCTTAGCAGCTGACAAGGAGTCTGCCCAAAGTTGCTGATGATGCCTTCCAGAGCCTTCCGCTCCCGTTCATCTGACACATGGTCCAGGTCTACGGCCCCTGAGAGGGAAGCAAAGCTTGCAGAACTCCTTCAGTGTCCTCTGCATTACCACTCCGTCTGTGCCCTGGCCCCAGCTTATGTGCAGCACACTGCCTACCTTCATAGGTGCAGTAATAGAAGACATTGAGAGCCTCCTCAGCTGCGGGACCCCGCTGCTTGTAGCCGAAGATGAGGTCAATCCACTCGTGCAAGTGGGAGGACACATACTCGGACTCCTGAGGGTAGGGAGTGGTGGTCAGACCTCAGACTGCGAGCTCACCACCGCTCACAACTCTGCCTGTCTGTGTGCGGCCACCTCCTCACCAGAGCCCGGCGGTGCTGCTGGATGAAATCCTCTGGACAGCTGGCCCACGGGGGCAGCACCACATCACCCACCTTCTCATTGGTCAACTGGAGGCAGCCCAGGTCGAAACCTAGCAGAGGAGACGGTTAGCAGTATCCCTGTGTATCCCTGGCTAACCCTGTCTGGGCACTCATGCCCAAGCCCCTGCTCCCACAGCCAGTGGCTTGCATGCTACCATTCTGGTTCTCCAAGAAGTCGGGGAAGTAGAAGAACTCTGGGATGAGCTCCTTCACATCAGCAGGGCTCTCCAGGCGTGCCTGCCAAGCTGCTGCCACGGAGTGGAATTGCCGGTCAGAGCAGTCGAAGCTGGCAGAGGGACACAGCCAAGGTCAGATGACAGATATGGAGGGATGTGTAAAGCCAGGGGCAGCAGAAGGCGCTGCCAGGAAGACTGTGCCCCTCTCCTCAACCTCCCTCCCATCTCTCCCGGGCGCACCGGCCACTCTGTAGCTGGACATGCAGGGAGGTGAAGGGTTCCACGCGGATGAGGTAGTGCATCACACCTGCCGCATTGGAATAGTGGGTACCATAGTGGAACTTGTCGATTGTACCTGCTGGGTCCTCAAAGCTCTCGTATCTGAAGCCACAGGCAATGGAAGTCAGCAGAAGCCCTTCACCCACCCATCCCCGGCCCACTGAGCCCCGCCCCGCCCACATGCTCACTTCTCCCTCACGAGCTGGGCATGCTTGGGGTTCACCACACCGATGGGTTTGGACAGGTCCCGGAAGACAGCTGGATTGCTGAGGTCCAAGACTGGGGACACGTAGTCCTGCAAGACCCAGGGGAACTGGCCACCCACCCAGGGGAGAAGCTGCATGAAGACCCAACAGCTTGCTAGCCCACCCTGCCCTGCCCTCACACTCAGGAAGATGGATAGAGCCTGCTCAAAATACCACTTGGAAGGGCTGCAGGAGCACAGATGGTCTACAAAAGACACTCCTTCCTTCCGGGGAGACCAGGGCCCAGCAGGAAGAAAAGAGGGCAGGGGAGTGAGGCAGTGGCAGGGAACAGAGGCCAGATCCTAGTCATAGGTGAACCATTCAGGGACTGTGCTTATGGCTTGGCTCATTAGCTGGCACTGATAGAGCACAGGGAAAGGGGGGATGTATACAGAGTGGGGCCCTCACCACAGGGTACTGAGACAGGTCATTGTAGGTGCGTCCTGCAATTGTGTTGAGTTGCATCAAGTATTCAAAGTTGGATATCTCTCGCTGTACCCATTTCTGGATGGCAGGATAGCAAAGGATGAGCAGTGAAATTGTCCAGAACCCCCTACTTACAAAGCTCCTACCTCACACTCCCACAGACATACAGGACTCTTACCTGAGTAAGTCCTGAGGCACGAAGCATCTCCTGGGGGGAGCGGCTGCTCAGGTAGCCTTGGGTGTGTGGCCGTAAGCGCAGGAGCCATGAGTACACCTGATTCCGTACCTGGGTGTGGGCTGGGATGGGGTAGGGCTGGGGCCTGGGAGCCTGGCCCGGAGAGGAAGCTGAGGACCCCGACACCTTGCATGGGAAGTTGAGGAAGTAGTTGGACTGATCAATGAAGAAGAGCTCTAGTGCCGAACGCCTCAAGTTGAAACGCCGCAGGTGGACCTCACGCAGCTGGGCCAAGGGGCGCCGGAAATCATGGCCAATGCCTGCAGGACCAACAGCAGGTATGAGGAGTCACTGGCTCCGACCCAGGCCAGACCTTGGCCCTTCTCTGCCATCCCCTCCACCAGCTCCACCAGAATGCACCTTCCTCAGTTTCCACACGTTCCGTACTGCCATCGTAGAAATACACGTGCTGCGTGGTGACCTCTAATAGTCCTGGGACGACAGCCACCACTGTGACGAGCTGGCACTCGGCTGACAACACCAACTTCTCACGCTGCTCATCTAGTTCCGCTGCCTCCATCCTGGGGGTCAGCACACAGCTCAGCTGCTGACGCTGGCTGGTACCCCTTCTGGACAAGCTCCGAGGGCCCATGAGCTGTGAAGTCACATGCTCACACCTCCCTGACGGAGAGGAGTTGCCAAGGGCCTACTGCTCACTGACCTGTGCCCTAGTTGAACTTAAAAGTCGCGCTGGCCGCTCATCGGGTCACCCTCCTGCTGCCAGGGTCCCCACATTGTTTTGCTTTTCCTCAGCCTTGCTCAGAGGCACTTGGCTACTAAAGACCATCCAACCACCCAGCCCTTTAAATAACTTCCAACTTGGGGTTAGAGTCCCTTTTCAGCAAAAGACTGGGACTCAGTCCCACGGAGGGAAGGCAGCCCGCTCCGCCCCCCCGCCCCCGTCCACCCACTCACAGGGTCTCCAGCACGGCCAGTTCATCCTCCTCTAATCGGTCTTCAGGCAGCTCCTCTGGAGGGGTGCTGATTTTGGCCTCTTTGGTCACTGCCAGAGGCAGCGAGGTCTCTTCAGTGGGTGCCATGGGAGCTTCACCTGCACAAGGCCAATCGTTCTTAATTACAGCAAGGCACGATGGGAAACAGCAGCTGGGTGGACCAACTACAACGCACTCACCTAAATTGTCGCGTAGGGCACTGGCTTCCAAGTGAGGGTCAAAGTGATGATTGGGCACGAGTTTCAGTCGCATGCGTGAGTATGTCTCTGCACTAGACAGCTTCCAGTGAGGGGCCGGAGGGACCCTGCAGACATATCACCAGGCACTGTCACAGGCCACGAAAGGCTACAGGGCCCTCACTCAAGACTGTTGGTTTTTTGAGACAGGGTTTCTCTGTGTAGCCCTGGCCGTCCTGGATCTGGCTCTGTAGATCAGAAGTTGAACTCTGCCCGCCAAGTGCTGGGATTAAAAGTGTGTGCTGCCGCCGCCACCGCCACCCCCCCCAACCCCCAAACCCCACCCTGGCCTAAGACTGCTTTTGCTAGTCATGATGCATGACTCTGGTTAAGACCTTCAGCAGAGAGCCAAAGGCAATCTGGCACTCTCAAGTCATGCCCTTTGTACCGAGCCCAGCTCCTCCACCCCAAAAGCCCAGCCCACCTTAGTGCCCAGGCCCCACAGGGGCTGGAGAGCTGGCGCCACAGCGCCCCCCAGTGCAGCAGGGCCGTGGCGTGCTGTCCCGCCTGCTGCTTCAGCACGGCCGCATAGCGCAGTCCCTCCAGGCGGGCCCTGCGCTGGGCAGGCTCTAGGACCAGTTCCTGTGGTGAGAAGAGCAATCCACACTGACTGCTGTTTTCCCAACCATTCTCTACCCTGCCCTGTTAGCTGTTTCCCAGGCACACGGGTGAGGTGGCACACTGTCCCCACTTCTGGGCTGCACACCTGGAAGGCCCTTTGACTCTGGACGCGTTCCCGCTGATGCCGCTGTCCACTGCTCATAAGCATGTCATAGCAAGCATTCCAGAAGCCTGACATGAGGTCATGGCTCTTAGCATATGTGTCCATTTCAAATTTGGACATGGTGGGCTGTACCTGGAGGATGCATGGGGAGAGACCAGTGCTTGAGGTGTGCCCTGGCCTGGCCCCGACTCCTCTTCCTTCATCCCCACCTCCTTTAGGCACCTGCTTGTCAATGAAGTGGCGCCATTCAGGTGTGGCACAGAAAGCCTGGAAGTCCTCAAAGAAGGTGGGGCTTCCATTGGTGGGTGGTAAGGAGGGCAGCCCCCACTGCAGTCCCAGGGGCCCATAGGCACGGTCCAGCAGTGTGCGGACCAGTGGCACCAACCACGAACAGCGCTCAGAGGCTGCCACAGCTGTAGATGGAGACTGTGAACACTCCGTCTCAGAGGAAGAGGTGCTCAGTGCCCGGCTGAGCGCGGCCTCCAGCTTGGAGAGGACATAGCATGCCTCCTCACGGCGGGCTGGTACTGCAGTCTGCAGCAGGGTATGCAGCTTCACATAGGCCTGGGCATGCAGCTGTACGTGCAAGGCAATGAGGGTGTCACCAATTGCTATTCCTCCTCCACCTCCACCTCCACCTCCACTGCCCACCCGCATGCTCACCTGTGGGTCCTCCAGCAGGATATAGCCAAGCACAAGACGCAAGCCAATCTGTGCCATCTCACGGAGATCCGCTGTGCTATTGGCTAGGTGTGGCCAGGCGCCCAGGCGATCAAGGAGGTTGCACACACCTTCAAAGAGCTGCCACATAGAACATTTCCAGCGTCTTACCACACAAGGCCAGGTATACACGGGAAGAAGGCAAGGTAAATTTTGGGCTGGAAGCTAGGTAAGGTTTGCTCTCACCACGTAAGCAGTCCTGCAAGGTGTACCCAGCCATCTCTAAGCCTGTCATCCACCCCAAACCTTGACCTGACCAGATATGCCTATAGATGTCTATGCTGATGTATCCAGGGCTGCCCTGGGGACTTGCCCATCTCTCAGACTAGATACCCCAGGTTTATAAGGACGCAAGAATGCACGTGGCTCTGAATGGTCACACCTTTTCACTCCATAGTTCCTGATTACCATGGCCCTCGGCGCACAGGAAATCCTGCAGCAGACGTAGTAGCCACAGTGCCTGCTGGGTAAGGCTGGCCAGGCCTCCTGGGGGAGCCTCCTTGATGTCAGTCAGGGCTGATTCCAACATCATCTCTAGGAGGCTGGCCAAGAGAGGGACTCAGTACGGACCTTGCACTTTCTCTGGCTCCCCAGCTCCTAGAGACCCAGCACCTTCCCGAGTCATCCCTCTTACCTGCGCTTAATGCAGTCTGGTGGGCGCACCAGTGTGGCCGAGGCCCCCAGCTGGGTTAGTACTGAGAAGACCTGGCCACGCTCCCGCCAGGCAGCCTCATCGCTGCCCTCCACGCCCCGCCATGTCACTGAGAACAGCACGTTTGTGAGCAAGTTACACAGCTCCTCCTCGGGCGTTTGCTGTGGGTACAGGAGGGTAGTGAACCGACGGGCCGTGAGGGAGTCTCTGCTCAGCACCCCGTGTCTGCCTGCCAGCAGGAATGGTGAGAGGCGGCAGTATTCGGCAAACAGCCAGACTGGCACCAAAGTCTTAGAAAAATGGCACAGAGTGCCAGTTACTGTGTGAACTCTGAGGAGAAACCTAGGGCTCTGCTCGACTCCAAAGAGAGGAGATGTTCACAAAGGCATTATTACCCTGAGTCTTCAAGGCTGCAGAGACAACTTAGTTAAGAGCGCTGGCTGTTCCTCTAGAAGACATAGGCTATCCCTGGACCCTAGATGGCTGCTCTCCTCCACTGTGGCTCAACACAACCACCCGTGAGACTCTCAGCCCTGGTATCAGGCACATCTTTGGAGAGGTCACGGTGCCAACCTGCTTCCCTGAGATAGCGTCTCCTGACACAATGCAGTCTCAGAAGGTGGGTCCATCTCACCTGGGGGTTGCTTGCGTTAGAGGTGTCATCCCCACTGACAGCGGGGTCTAGCAGGCTGCCGTCCTCTAGCACATTGGAGAGACTGGAGCTGTGACGGCCTTGGGTGGGAGGGAAGGGCCGTGGCCCATCCAGCGGGGAAGGTGTGCCAGGCTGGCTGGCTGGAGTGATAGTACCACTACTACCACCAGCAGCAGTGGCATTGCCCGAGCTAACGCTGGCCCGTTCCAAGCCCAGGTCAAAGGGTGTACTGAACGGGGAGAGGGCTTGGTAGAAGGCATCTGGGTCGGGGCAAGGGGACTCGGAAGGCAGGAAGACATCCGAGGATTCAGCGGGCAACTCGGTGGGGGGTGGGGACAGGGCTGGCTCCAGGGAGGTGGGCAGCTCTGGGAGAAAGCGTGGGGGACTGCTGGCTGTGGTAGCCTCCAGGACATACAGCCGGGTCAGCACATCCTGCCACCCGGCTTGTCGGGCCAGTCGCCGCACTACGTCTGGCTGTCCGTAGATGAGGTGAAAGAGCTGCCGAGCCAGGGCACGGCAAATTAGAGGCCATCTGACTGCTTCCCTAGACCCTCATCCCCAGGTCTTAACAGTGGGTGCCTCCAAAGACACCCCACCCCAGATGGGCAAAATGAACTCCAGAGAGCAGAAGCCATTCCCAAGCTTTTCTCTCTTACTCACCTGACGACAGATGTCAAGGCGGACACTGAGGTCAGCCTGGAGGGATAGCTGTACCACAGCCAACAAATCTGAGAGATTCGGGCAATCTGGGGACGCAACCTGAGGGACTGACAAAGTCGGAGGGGACAGTCTCAATCCTGTCCTACAGGAACACTCCCTCTTCCCTCCAGTCCCATTCCCTTGGTAGGTGTTGCCTCCTCTGCCTGCTCCTCATCTTTCTTTGTTTTCTGCTGTGTTGGGGATTGAACCCAAGGCCTTGCAAATGCTAGGTAAGCATTCTACCACTGAAATGCATTCCCCCTCCATCTGATCTACCTCTTGGTCCCAACCACATCATACCCGCTCCTATAAACAGCTTGTAAAGGCCCTGGCAGAGCTGGGGAGAGATGGTCCCCTCGGGCAAGCTGGCAACAAGACCCTGGAGACCACAGTCCCGCAACCGGATCCTCTGGCGGTTCCGCTCAGGTAATCGTTCATTCTGTTGCAGTCTCCGCAAGATCTGTGGGAGGGAGATCAAGGGGCTGTCATCACAGAGGACTTAGCATAGGAGGGGAAGTCACTGTGCAGGTGTGTGGCTCCAGAAGAGGCCCGTGTAAGTGGCTTTATTCACTGGTGCAAGGCTGCCCTAGCTTCCAGCCGGGGGCCTCAGAGAATGGGATTATGAGGTCAGGAGGGGCTGGGTATACCTTGCAGACTCTGTCAGTCAAAAGGGGCAGTGATTTTGGCCGCACCAGCAGTGTGAGCAGCACCTCAAGGTTCCCTGGCTCTAACAGGAAAGTGGCCAAGGGCTCTTGTGCTGGAGAACCCTGAAGCAGGGCCAGTAACAGGTCCAATGTGCCCACAACCTGAGGATACAGAATGTCACTCTAGGCTGGGTTCCCCAGCTGGCCCATATACCTCTCACCCGAGCCTCACCCTTCCCAACCTACTGCCCACCTGGCCATCATCACTGGTGGCTGCCAAAAAGCTCAACACAACCTGCATGTCATCCACTGAGAAGTTCCGAACCAGGAACTCACGTGCCAGACCCAAAAGGGAAGTCTGTACCGTGCGCAGGTCGTCGGCCGCAAGGGGGCGCTCCCGCTGTGGACTAGTGGGTCCAGCAAGTACAGCCAGCAGGTCCGTGAGGCAAGATCAGGGAAAGTGGGCAGATGAGCTGAGGCAACATGTCACCCTGTCTCCAATACCAGGCACTACTGTGCTGGGCCCCCAACGTCCACCTGGTCCCACTAGCCTAACCTGTAGTGTGTGCGCAGAGCATCGAGGATGAACTGGACTCCATACTTCTTCCGGAGTTTCTGTCTGTGCTCACGGACTATGCTGGACATGTACTGGATGTGACCTGAGTGGACGGACATCAGCAGAAAGCTTCATGCAGGGCAGGGCCATGCCTCTGCCACACCTCCCAGGCACCATCACGTTCCCTCACACAGCCCAGGGCAGGGCTCTGACCCTGTCAGATATGTCCCCTCAGATCATCTAGAGCAAGGCTGTGATTTCCCGCCCTGCCCTGTAGCCAGGCCTCTTTCCCAAGCCCCTCACTTACCCAGGCGCACAGCAAAGTCACTGAGGGTCCAGAGGTGGAAGTTGAAGAGCAAATGTTGGTAGAGCAGGAAGAGGAGGGGCCCACTGCTCTCAGCAGCCATCTGCTCCATCAGCAGCTGGGCAGACATGAGCACATTCATATCCATGGCCCAGCTGGGCACCTGAGGGGAGAAGGAGCTGGCTGAGACGTGAGACCCTGCCTCCCTGCTGTCTCAGCCACTCAGGTTTCAGTGTTCCCAGCAGCAGACATGAACCACCATCCTTGCTCACAGGATTTAAGGGCTGCTGCCATTGCGGAACTACAAGCTTCCAGCCCGGCCTATAGCTCAGCTTCCCTTGACACAGCCTGAGCCACACTCCTATCCACATCCTCACAACCGAATGTGCCCCCCACTCAGGCCCCACTCGACACCTCTGTCCAGAAGGTCCTGCTCCTGTCTGCCGGGCTCACCTTCCGCAGGAGGGCCCCTATGATGGCAGGCCCCTGGCACTGCACCAGGCTCTCCTGATTCACAGTGTGGCCCTGCAGGAAGTTCCGAAGCATCAGGAGAAAGGCAGCCACTGCATTCCTCTCCATCCGTTCCTCTGCCAACCAACAGGAAGAGGATAGAGGTTGGTCAAGGGCATGCGGGAAGCCACTACCTCACACTTCCACCCTCACTGCCATACCAAGACCTTCTCCCCCAACCCAGGCATGAAGGACTCACCTGAAGACTTGCCCAGGGGGAGAAGCAGGCCCTGAGTGTTATGGCCTGAGGTCAGTTCAGGTCCCAAAAGGTCATGCGTTTCACCTGGACCTGCCTCGGCCTCTTGGGGCTGCGTAGCTACTCGCTCCAGCAAGGGCAGCAGGGCACCCATGCCCCCTACACAATTCACCACATCCTGGGAGGAAGGGCCAGCGATGAGAGAACAGTTGCCCACCAGCATCTTGCCTAGAAGCCTAGACTCAAAGTACAGATCTCTTGAACCGGTCTCCCAAGCACTGCCAGAGCCCAACACTGCTCCCAACTAGCCCTATGTACACTATACACATGTGCACACATACCTTCACATCCCATGTCTCCACCCTATGTCCTGTCAGGCGGCCATCCAGCCCATGGCCAGGGGACAGGTCCAGGCAGATGTTGTTCTTACAGGCCTGGACCAAATGGAGAAGGGGGTGACATATTGAAAATGGGAGCCTGAGGGCACAGCCAGAGGGTAGTGACGATTCCCTCATCCCCAAATACCTGAGGTGAATAGTGGAGGAGCAACTTGGCACCAAGCTCAGGTAGTTCACCCTCAGGCTTGAAGGGTGCTGGCTCATTGGGCCCTGGAGAGAGAAGGCCAATCCTGTAAGAGACCTCAGGGCCTCTGGCCAAATCCCACCCACAGCTTGCCTCCTCCCTGCCTGCCCAGAGGACAGATTCCTAGGGTTACCATCTTCCCCTGGGCACTTGGCAAATCTGATGCCCTAGAACTGGGACAACAGGGTAGAGGCTGGGACTAGGGCAGGGGACTGACAGACAACAGGTACTACATACCCAGGCCATACAGGACCTGCAGGGCAGATGCCTGCAGGGCTTCATGGAAGATGGCCACAGTCCCCAGCTCACCCTCCAGAGACGTGGGGCTTCCCCACTGAGTGTCCTGGGTGCCTGCAAGGGTGGAGCTGATGCTGCCCTCCTGCAGAGGGGCCCCCAGCCCAGGGCCCCCGCCCAGGCCTGCAGAGGCTGGGACTGACTGGGAGCGGGTGAGGGAGGGGTGAGTGTGAGACAAGGCACTGGGGAGCCCTGTGGTGGTCGTCGTTGTACGGTGCCCAGCAGAGCCAATACAGCAGGAGGAGAAAGACTGCAGGTCAGGATTGGGAGACTGGTCAGTCCAGCAAAGCCTGGGACTCCGCCTATACCCATCTTAGGATGACTCCCAAGACACACAGGGGTTCCAGTCCGCACTGATCCAGTCCCTCCAACTGACCCACAGCCTCCCAAACCCTGCCTAGCGCACCTCACTGAGGGAGGGGAAGCGGAGAAGTGCTGTCTTGACCAGTTGGCCATCTTTGAAGACATTGACCTGGTTCTGACTGAAGGGTCGGCGCCCAGGCACATGCACAATGGCCACACAGTGCTGTAAGAGAAGCCATGATGATTCAAGCCATCTTGAGCCTTGGTGGTCCCCATTCCACACTGGGCCATGTGAGAAGGGTGAGGACTCACCCAGGCAGAATCAGCGAAGGACACTTCGGGCAAGCTCACGGTCACGTACTCTTTCCGTGTGCACACAGCTACCACCAGGGTCCCCGCTGCCGTGAAGAAGGCCTCAAACCCTGAGCCATTGCTGGTGAAGAAGCTGGGGGCAAGCAACCCAGTTATGCCTGCTTCTTCGTACTCCCCTGGCAGTGGGTCCCTAGGCCTTGGCAGTTACCCACCTATACAGCTGTTTCCGCTGGAGGGGCCGGACAGGAGCTGAGGTAGGAGCTGTCTCTGTGGAATGCAGACAGAGCCAGGCGTGGAAGGTAAAGCTGGGTCCTGGCCATCGCTGCACAGGCGGTACCATGATGCCTGCCATGCTAGGTGTGAGGTCGAAGTAGCGCAGGGCGCGAGCGGGACCCCGGTGCCGGGCCATGCCTGACAGTGCTCGGATGACGGCACCTGCATGTCGAGCCTTCTGAGATTCAGTCCCGTCTGGCTCTGAGTCCAGCCCTGGTGGAGGGCGCAGCAGGCGACGCAGCTCCAAGGGCCTAAGAGACACTCGGCCCAGAGCTTGCAGCAAGGCTAAGAGCTGCTCCTGGCAGCGGGCTCCCAGGGCTGCCCCTGTGCCGAGTGTCTCTAGCAGGTAGCCCACCAGGCCTGCTTGCACACAGGTGGCACGGCTGGCAGGGCAGCTGTCACAGAGCCGCCAGAGGCGCTGTGCCAGGAAGAGGCGCAGCTCTGCTGTGGGCAATGCTGGTAGCCACTGCATCAGCACCAGCACTGGCTGTTCATTGCGGATTGGTGGAGGCGGGTGCATGCTGTGGTCACCCTCCACAGCCTGGTGGAAAGAATGTGACAGTCCCAGGTCAACTGTGGCCCTTTGCCAGCTACGAGACTTCCCGTTGCCTATAGCATGGGAAAGCAACATGTGCTGCCTCATCTTGGTGCCTTGCCAAAGGTGCATGGATGATCACGACCACTAAAACAAGTACTCACACGACCAGCTTCCAAGCTTTGGAAGTAGCCTGGGCTGGCCAAGCCCCTAACTATATGTTCCTGAAGTAGTCCTTGCGGCCTATAGTGTAGAGGTCTTACCTCAGGGCACTGACATGTATGGCTGAGCCACAGCTCACATTACACTGGCCATAGTTAAGAGTCCTCCAGGCTAGGGACCTGCCTCAGGCCAGCTGCCTTTGGGACCCAGGCCCCAGCCCAGTCCTCACCATGTTGAGCAGTTCCTGCAACAGCCGGTGGGTGGGGGGCCCATGGCCCTGCAGGACCTCCTGCAGGTGCTGGTAGCCAATGCGTTCCTTGAACACCTCCTGAAAAGTAGGGCAGAAGTAAGCAGAGGTGTGGGTCTGTGGCTAACTCACACCCACGGGGGCCCTCCACTTTTGGAAGTCTTTGTCCATCTCTGCCTGTAGATTCCAGTAGAGAAAGGGACAAGGACAACACAGAGGATGGAGTAGCCTATATTCATCTCATAGGGATACAGATGGCGGTCAGCGCACAAGCGTCCCAGCTCCCAGGACACACTGAAGACCACCCCCACCAAGCAGGTGAAACCACACCCCGGAGGCAATGGCAGTCACATGCTCTCCAGGGAACAAGAGGACAACAAATTCCACCTCTGACTCCTGTCACAGAAAGTCTGAAGCATCCTCTTACCTTGGCTGACGGGGAGCCACGCATGATGCAGGTCAACACTCTGACCACGTGGACTGCAATGGCATCTGTGTCCTGGTCCAGCACCTTGGGGTAGAGGAGATGTCAGGAGAAGCAGCGGCCGGGGTGTCACAGCTGGCAACACCTGGCAGTAGAAGGGGTGCAGGGCCAGGCACACCAAGGTCCAGGGTATCTGCTGGATCAGCAACCCTCAGTGAACACCAGGCCCTCCACCTGCTCCACAAGCTGTGTTGCCCTGAACTGGAGTGCTCTCAGAGCAGCTGGGCAAGCCTGCCTCTGCAAAGAGGCCTGGAAAGAATACTGCCTCTGCGGTGCACACTGCCTCTGCGCTCCCTCCTACAGACTTACTGGTACTAGTCCCCATACCTCCACCCAAGTGAGACATGCATGCAAGCAAGCCATCAAGTGTCCCATCACCCATGGTGATTGGCAGAGATTCAGGGGTATGGGGCAACCAATCACAAGGCATTAGAGCCAGAAGAACCTTCGAGACCTCTAAATCCTACCCTGTTCCCCCACCCCCTAAATCAATGTGGATGCTGTGGCCCAGCTTAGCTGAAACTGACATCAGAGGCATGCTGCTCACTCCCCTGACCCATCTTAGGGGTGAGGGGCTGAGAGTCTGACATGAAATGCTAAGTAAGCTATGTTTTAGTCCTGTGGGCCCTTTGCTCATAGCTCTACCTAGTCCCCCCGAAATGAGATCTGAGACAACCTTCCCGTCTCTAGGCCTGTTTCCTTATCTGTAAATAAAATCAAGGATGTAGGGGGTCACCTAGCCCTCCCTGATTTGGACCTGAATGGACAGGCAGACTCTCAGAAAGTCACCATAGGCAATAAACATATGAGGCTGCCTCATGAAGACAAGCCAGGGCAGACTCTGGTGTTGGGGGCCCAGGTATAGAGCCCCCATCTGATACCCCACAGTTTCTACAGCCCCTGTGGACAGTTAGGCATGGGGCATATTATAGGAAGTTTAGTACAGGACTCGGGAGCCACAGAAGATATGGCTCCTCTGGGTACCCCTGCCTTAGTAGGCGATTACAACCTAAGCTCTTAGTTCTGTACTTGAGTCTCCTGAGAGGGGGGGTTAGGTGGTGAAGAGTTTCGAAGGTTCCTTCCAGCCACACCCCAGCACCCAGTTCTGACACTAGGTAAGCAAGAGACCACTTCCTGCTCCAGTCTCTAGGATGGGGCCTTGGAATGGGTAGGGATGGAAAGAGAGCATGGGAGAGTCACCCCCAATGTCAGGTATGTCAAGCTTCAAACATATCTACTCATTCACCATTCTAGAGTACAGGAAATGGTCAAAGGAGCCCAGGGTGGGTGGCCCAGGGAGGTGCTGCCTGAGCTGGTGAGCCCCAGAGTTGTACCTTCTGGACATCAGGCTCAGTCAGTAACCGGGTGGCCAGGTCACTGTCCCCCTCAGGGGGTGCCCAGGCCTGCAGGTACAGCTGTGAGGAGGGTCAAAGTGGAGGGGGAGGAGGAGGGGAGGAGGGAAAGGAGGAGGAGGAGGGGGAGGAGGAGGGGGAGAAAGGGGAGGAGGAGGGGAAGGGGGGGAGGAGGAGGGGAGGAGCAAAAGGAGGGGGAGGAGGAGGGGGAGGAGGAGGAGGAGGGAGGAGGAAGAAGGGAGGAAGAGGAGGAGGAGGAGGGGGAGAAAGGGGAGGAGGAGGGGGAGGAGGGAGAAGGAGGGGGAGGAGGGAGGAGAAAGAGGAGAGGAGGAGAGGGAGAAAAGGGAGGAGGAGGGGGAGGAGGAGGAGGGGAGGGAAAGGAGGAGGAGGGGAGGAGGGAAAGGAGGAGGAGGAGGGAAAGGAGGAGGAGGGGGAGAAAGGGGAGGAGGAGGGGGAGAAAGGGGAGGAGGAGGGGGAGAAAGGGGAGGAGAGGGAGAAGGAAAAGGAGGAGGGGGAGGAGGAGGAGGAGGAGGGGGAGGAGGAGGAGGAGGAGGGGGAGGAGGAAAAGGAGGAGGAAGGAGGAGAGGGAGGAGGAAAAGGAGGAGGGGGAGGAGGAAAAGGAGGAGGAGGGAGGAGGAGAGGTTAGAGTAGGACAGGAGGAGCCGCCAGGGCTCCGCACCTGTGAGAAATGTCCCGCTGAGTCCTAGTCAAAGTTCTCCTGTCAGGTTTTGGGGGCCCAAACCCCAAAGGGACAAACCCTGCCCAGCCCCAGGCCCTCCAGTGAACACAGGCCAGAGCCAAGTTTGCTCAACAGCAAGCTGGGATGTCTATGTGATTCTCCCCAAGCCTCCCACCCCGCGGGCGAAACTCCACCCACCTTGCTGTTCTGGATGAGGCGAATCAGATGTTCAAAGCAATTGTTGCTGAGGAAGGTGGCTTGTAGCACTGGCCGGTCTTCACATGCCAGCATCATGGGGATAGCATCTGTGTGAGGTCAAGGTCAGACTGCCCCACCAGCATTCTTAAACACCCCACCTCTCCTGGTGCCCAGCCCTGCTTCCCACCAGCACATGGACATTCCCCTCCCCAAGGGCCTGGGAACCCTACCTACCGAGCATGCTGACCCGCAGGGTGACAAGGGCCTCTTCAGGGCCTGAGCTTGGCCTAGCCGGCCAGTCAGCATTAAGAATGTGGAAGTAGCCCTCAAGCAGGGTGCGGAGCTCCGGTCCTCGGGGCGGTGCTCGGCTAGCATGCAGGACGTGCACTGCGCCCACCAGGGCCCGCAGAGCCAGCAGGCCCTGGCTCAGGCCCTGGCTCAGGCCGCGGCCCCAGCTCCGCACCACACCTAGCAGGCCCTGCACAGAGCCCGCGCTCACAGCCATCTGCCCGTTCTCCTGCGGGCGAGGAAAGTTGGCAACGGAGTCACCTAGAAGCAAGGTGCTGAGAGGCCACCCTTTGGCCCACAGGCTCGCTACCCAACATACCTTCCCTCCTGCAAGGACAGCACCAAAGAGGTGGATGAGCCACAACAGCAACGTGGGAGGCAAACAGCCTGCATCCTGCAGGCTCTCTGGTAGTGGGCAGAGCAGGACAATGTCACCAAGGTTGTAGGGCTATGGGCCAAAGGACTGCACAAGAGGTGGGCTATCCCAGCATGGGGGGTGGGGTAGAAGCTGAGCCTAGCAAGTGTCCAAACTCGAGGCAGGAAACTTCCCCCTTTAATGGGTCTAAAATGACATGGCTGTATGATAGAAGGATGGGGGGCTACAGTGGGGTTTTGGTTTGTTTGTTTGTTTGAGCTGAGGATCGAACTCAGGGCCTTACGCTTGCTAGGCAAGCACTCTACCACTGAGCTAAATCCCTAACCCTTTTTTTTTTTTTTTTTGGTTTTTGAGACAGGGTTTCTCTGTATAGCTTTGCGCCTTTCCTGGAACTCACTCTGTAGCCCAGGCTGGCCTCGAACTCACAGAGATCCGCCTGCCTCTGCCTCCTGAGTGCTGCACCACCACCCAGCTACTAAAGTGGTTCTTGAGGGATTATGGTCCAGCCCTGAGAGCCTAGGCAGCTTCCTAGTTCCTTATGTCCAACAGTGACAGTGTCCCAGAGTGACACACAGCCACTGCGCTTCCCCGCAGAGACACAGGGCTTAGCTTCTAAGATGCAAATCCGTTCCTTCTCCTACTGTGACAGTGGGAGCTCTGGGGCTCTGCTCTGGGGACCAGGCTGCATCAACTGCACTGATAGTTCCCCTCCCCGACTGGGGACTTCCAGGGGCTTTCATAGCCTCACATGTGGCCTTGCTCCAGCTGGACAAGGCGTCAGGAAGTGAAGTGAAACCCAGAGAGCAGGAAGGTCCGGGCCTGAGTCACACCGTGTGGCACAGGTAGGACTGGGGGGTGAGGCCTCCCTGCAGTGGGGCTGTGGGGGCAAGGCCTAAGAATAAATTGCCCCGAGGGGAGAGGGCAGCACGGGTCAATACCCTGAGAAGGAATAATTAGTGACATTCCAGGGATTTGGGGACGAAGTGGGGAGGCATGGGAATCAATCCTGAGGCTATCAGGCCGCCCCGAAGGGTCCTACAAGTGGGAGGAAACAAATCTAGGGGGTCCTTAGAGTGCCTGGGCTGTAGGAAATGGAGGCAGGGCTGCTCCCCCAGGACTTCCCCTCCTGGGTCAGGTACAACTGACTTGCTAACCTAGCCAAAAGGATCCCACAGCCCTGCTTGTCTGTCCAGTTACTTCCTGCTCTGACCATATCAAGTGCTGCCTGCTGCCCCTGCAGTGAGAGAGAAGACCCGGGGCAGAAGAAACAGTGAATGGAAAAGCCAGGGGGAACAAATGGGCAGAGGGGCTTCTGGACCCCACTCCTCCAGGAGTGAAGAAGTAGGTGGAGACAGCTAGTGTAGAGAGGGGCCTGAGGAGGGTAGAGCCTAGGTGGGGGCAACCCGGGCAGAGAGACTGGACAGGGACAAGTGTCTGGGAGCATCCAGGAGAGAAGGAAGATGAGCAATTCCGGGGACAGGTCAATACCCCCCCCCCCATGGAAAGTCCTCATTCCATTCTAGGAAAAAAGTTCTTTGCCCAAGCATGTCCTTTCTCTTCTCTCTACCCCGAACTCCCACGTGGCTGTTAGAGGCTCCAGTGTCCCTCCCAGGCCAGACCACCAAGGAGTTCCTGTCTAGTGGTGGCATCAGGGAACTACAGGAAGGGAACCCAGGTTTGGGGGCAGGACTGACTGGAGACTGACCTTGGAAGAAGGCTCCAAATTCACAGGGCAAAGTGACAGGAGGGAACTTGTATTTGCTCTTCTCCCTGGAGCTGATGACTTCCCTGGGGGTGGGGGTGGGGAGAGGTGGGGTGAAGCCCGCACTTGGATCTATCGGCTGAACTCTTACCTCTCCTTGGTCAGGCCCTTCTCCTCCAGCCTGCACACAGGCTAGTCCCGTGGGACCAATGGTCCCACCCCACCCCTTTCCTTTCCCTGGCCTCCGGTAGGTCTCCCTGGCTTCCGGTAGGTCTCCCTGGTCTTCGGTAGGTCTCCCTGGTCTCTGGTAGGTCTCCCTGGTCTCCCTGGCCTCTGATAGGTCTCCCTGGTCTCCGGTAGGTCTCGCTGGTCTCCCTGGTCTCCCTGGCCTCCGGTAGGTCTCCCTGGTCTCCGGTAGGTCTCGCTGGTCTCTGGTAGGTCTCCCTGGTCTCCCTGGTCTCTGGTAGGTCTCCCTGGCCTCCGGTAGGTCTCCGTGCCAGAGGGCTGGGTCTTACCCACTGTGCTGACGCCGCCAGGTCTGGTAGGGGTCAAAGAGCCCCTCACAGAGGAGCAGAGCATGCAGGGCCACATTCTCCAGCTGGGTCCCATGGCCTTCCTTTGATGATGAGGACCCTTTCAGCTGAAGTGTGGGGAGAGAGAAGGGGGGTCAGCCAGCCGTACCTGCAGTAGCTGTCTCCACTACCCAGGCAGGCCCCTCACCTTAGCCATCAATCCAGTGAGCAGTGCCAGCACTCGGGGCACCAGAACCTGGCCCCGACCAGCCTCCACATTCTCCAGGTTCCTGGGGTGGGGGTGAAGAACAAGAGAGGTCACTCTAATGTCCCAGGTCTCCCTCACTCCCTGGCTCACACACCCACGCCTCTGGCCACCCTCAAAGGGCACTAGGGAAAAGTCACCTGCAGAGAATGATGAAGAGCTTCAGCAGGAGCAGGGCCTGTTCCAGGTCGTCCTGGTCCAGCTGCTCCGCTAGCGAATGTAGAGCATCTAGAGGTAGCAGGGGGACTTCCACACCAGCCTCCTCCGGCCTGTAAGAAGGGAGAGTTGCCGAGAGCCAAGGACAGCTCTACCTGCCTGGCCCTGACCTCTATGCAAATCCAGCTTTACCTTCGAGGTTCCAAGGAGGTTAATGAGATACTCTTCTCGAAGGCGCCCACAAAGGCCTTCAGCCATTGCTGCAGGTAGCCAAGGTCCTTCTGTTGACAAAAGATTTCGAGAGAATGAGAGAAGAGACTCTCAGTGAAGAGAGAACACACAGGTGCTGACAGGTGGAGCGCACAAGGGCAGGTGGGTTATAGGTGGAGTGGTGGGGCTGGAGGAAGGGAGATGGCGATGGGTCCTGGAGGACACGGACTTGGAAGGTCAGAACCAGAGGACTGTGGTATCAACAGGTCACCTCCAGAACCTCATCTGCTTCTCTAAGTCCAACCTTCAGGCTTTGTTCCCACCATGCTAATGGTTGGGACCCACACAGACCTGACACAGGCAGAGGAGGAGCTTAAGTGGGGTGTGGCTATGGTCCACACTAGTGCTGCTGCCGATCTCCCCTTCAGTAGCTACCTGCTCTCTAGCCAGAGCTCTGGGATGTGTCCTGTCCTGCCACCCTCTCCAAGTTCTGCAGCCGCCACCTCCTGAGAACCTTCCAGTGCTATATGTGCACCAGGATGCACACACACTGTTGGATAGGCACCCAAGTCACACACCTCAAAACACTACAGCATCCTTGCACAAGAGCCCACCCTTGACCTGAAACCTCCATCCACCCTTGCTCTTTACCTGGACCCCAGGCCCCAAAGCTGGTTCCATGGACAAGAGGGGTGGGTAGTGGCTGAGCCAGTGTATGGGCACCGCCAAGGAAACTATGGTGTGAACAGAAAAAACGTTTCCTCCACCCTGGCTGGGGCAGGAAGCGCAGAGTCACGGTGGGGGAGGGCAGCCGCTTCCTCCCAGCAGACCGCAGGGATGTGGAGGGGGCCCTGGGGCACCCAGGGCTACAAACACATTATGGGCAGGGCCTGCAGCACGGGGTGGGGGTCATCCTGCCCTGGGTGCCATCCTTGCTGTTAGGGTGCCAAGTAACCTTCATTTAAAGTACTCACATTTCCCAACCTGGCTCAAGACCTCAAGCCTAGGGGAAAATATGCAAGACTTCCCATATCTCTGTTCCTCACCAGGACCTGGCCACCCACCTGATTCCACAGGTCTTCTGCTCAGTGAGACAGCTAGCCACTCGCCCTCATTTGCCCTAACTTGACGCCATTTCCAAGACATGGAAGTGGGACCTGGCCTGTACATTAGTCCCTCCCCCAATTTGGCGCCCAAGCAGCTGCCACCAGAGAGCAATGACCTTTCCCAAGTTAGAGAGGAGACAAGAACCACAGTGGAGACGGACAAGATGGCACACTTCAGTCGTGCCCACAGGGCCAAAGACTGCTCCTAGGGGCAGGGACCTCATCCCTAAGGATCTGCGGAAACTTCACTGAGCAGTGTTCTCAGCCTTCCTAATGCTGTACCCTTTAACACAGTTCCTCATGGTGTGCTGACCCCAGCCATGACATTATTTTCATTGCTACTTCATAACTGTCATTTTGCTACTGTTATGAATCAGAATACGAACATCTGTTCTCCAGTGGTCTCGGGTAATGCCTGTGAAAGGGTCTTTTGAAGCCCAGAGGGGTTAAGACCCACAGACTGAGAACCACTGTTATACAGGCTGCCTTCCTTTAGGCCACCTATGGTGTATCTCCTCCCATGCAGCCCGCCCTGACCTGGATGGATGCCAGCAGAGCGGGGCAGGCAGGCCCCCCAAACCTAGTGGGAGCAGCTATCCACTGTGTCTAGATGCCCTCCTTGCCCATGTTACCTATTATTTATAGTGTGTGTGTGTGTGTGTGTGTGTGTGTGTGTGAGAGAGAGAGAGAGAGAGAGAGAGAGAGAGAGAGAGAGAGAAAGCATACATGTATGTGTGTGTGTGTGTGTGTGTGTGTGTGTGTGAGAGAGAGAGAGAGAGAGAGAGAGAGAGAGAGAAAGCGTGTGTGTGTGTGTGTGTGTGTGTGTGTGTGTGTGTGTGTGTGTGTGTAGACCAGAAATAGCTGTATGTGTCTATCATTCTCCACCTTATATTTTTGACACAGGTCTCTCATTGAAGGAGAGCTCACCATTTGGGTTGTACCGGCTAGACAGAGAGTCCCCAGGATCTACTGGTTTCTGCCCCCAAGTATTAGGGTTACAGACATGTGATGCCATGCCCAGCTTTACATGGGTCCTCAAGCTTGTGAAACAAACATTGAGTCATCTCTCCCAGCCTGTTTTCCCCCGCTTTTGAGACAGGGTCTCACATAGCCCCAGCAAGCCTTGAACTCTCTAGGTAGCTGAGGCTATTCTTGAAGTCCAGACTCCACTCCTGAGAACAGGGGTTACAGGCATCACTACACAGCCCAGCTCTTTTTGCAAAGCTCAGGCAACCCAGAAAGGGACCATGGACATCAAGAAGCAGGACATCAATGAGACTTCCAAGGCTTCCTGAAAGTCTCCTTCCCCATCAACCAGCAGGAAGACCAAGATGCCCAGACTCTGAACCACCTGAGAAGGCCAGGTTGCATCTAGGGGATTACCCCAAAGGCTCCTGTGTTAAAGGCCTGGTCTCTTTTGTAGAAGTGTTCTAGTGGGGATTTAGGGAAGTAATTGGATCAGGAAGGCTCTAACCATATCAGTGGATTATCCACTGATAGGTTTATAATCTGATGGGCTACTGGGACACACCATTAGGAGCTGTATCTTGTCCCTGTGCACTTACCACTGGCCTGTGTGTAGTCTCCGCCACCCCGCCCATGGCCCCCCTTTCTGGTTGACATAAGGTAAAGCAGTTTTCCTCTGTCATGATATTTCTGTCCTGTCATAGGCATAAAAGCAGCAGAGTGGGCTGGAGAGGTGGCTCAGAGGTCCTTAAGAGCACCGACTGCTCTTCCAGAGGTCCTGAGTTCAATTCCCAGCACCCACATGGTGGCTCACAACCATCTGTAATGAGATCTGGCGCCCTCTTCTGTATACATAATAAATAAATAAATCTTAAAAAAAAAAAAAAAAAGCAGCAGAACTAGACCACCGTAGATTGAAATGTCCAAAAGCACGAACCAGAGTAACCTTTCCCCCTTTAGGGTGACCCTCTCAACATTTTATCTGAGCACAGCAGGCTTCTAGAGCATTTCTTCCGAACCCATTACAGCTGGAGAAGTGGGACACCTCAGAGAAGACTCGGCACCCGGCTAGTCCTTCCGAGATAATGCAGCCAGATCTTTGTTTTAGGCTAGGGAACCTGACCCCTGCCTCAGTGGCCTCATAGAACCCTTCTGGTTCATAAATGTCCCAACATTGGGCTGGGGCGATGGCTCAGACAGAATGCTTGCCATATAACCATGAAGAACCATGTTTTGACCCCCAGCACCATATACAGAGGCCTAGCACATGTTTCTAACCTCAGCAATGCGGAGGCAGAGGCTAGCAGGTGTGCGGAGCTCCAAGGCCAGCCAGGGGAAATCTATGTGCTCTAGGTGTAGTGAGAGACTCTGTCTCAGAAAATAAGCAGAGAGTAAGTCATCCAGCACACACACACACACACACACACACACGCACACGCACACGCACACGCACACACACATATACACACATACACATACGCACACCCACGCGCGCACACCCCCCCCACACACATATGCACACGCGCGTGCGCACACACACATATACACATACACACACACACACACACACACACACACACACACACACACCCAACACTGTCTTTCCTCTTCTATCCCTAACTACCCCTAGTCAAACCAGTCTAACCCAAAATCTGGGTCCCTAATTCCCCAGCTGACTCTTCCCCACGCCTAGAAGGAGGGCCCAACTGCTGAGCCCAGCCCTCTAGGTCCCTGGTACAGCCAGGGCCTGCTTTCTGTCCCCTGATTACACTGTGGCCCAGACTTTTGCACCCTACTCTACTGCCTCAATGACTCGGGCGTGGGGTAATTAAGCAGGAATCTCCATCTTCCTCATGGCCACACCAGCTTTCTACCCCTCGAACCACACCCTTGGCCTGTCTGGTCCTGGAAACGCTCCTGAATGGGCTGAGCCAGCTGAGGGCTAGGCCAATCAAGGCAGGCTTCATGGATTCTGAAGGAGCACGAAAGAGTCAAAGGCACAGAACAAGTGACAGGAGTAGCCGCCAGCCCCTCTCTTCTGGGCCTCACTCCTTCTCCCTAGGATGCCTCAGGCCAGTTCTGACCTGGATTCCATTGTTTGAAGCTATAGTGCTAAATATCAGAGTCTCTGCTGAAGCCTGCATGTGCGTGTGTGCGTGCGTGCGTGCGTGCGTGCGTGCGTGCGTGTGTGTGTGTGTGCAGGTAGGGCAGGGCAGTGGTCAGGAGCAGGATGGTTGTGTTGCCTGTGACAGGGTCCAGAGCCTGAAAGTGTGGCTGCAGAGCTTGAGGTCCGTGCTCCTATCTCAGAGCCTCTGCCTCCCGGGCTCCTCTAGCCCTTTCTAGTTCTGAAGGGTACCTTAGGACAGATGAGGAACAACCACACAGGCCAAGCCCACCCAAGAGCCCTTCAGCCTATGAAGGAATACCTGGGTCTTGCTACAGGAGAGAAAATAGAGGTCACTGCCCCTAGAAGGATGGATACAACTAACCATTACCCCAATCTGTCCTCAGCTAGCCCCGAATATACTCAGAGGATAATAGGAGGAAGAACTCCCAAGAACTAGTGAGGCACACGAACTCAGAGGTAACTCTGGTGGGCTGAGGGCATGCTCATGTGGCACTGGAGTTTCTATCAGAGAGTCGGGGTCGCTAGGCTGCCTGCCACCACACTGCCTCTGAAGCTGTGTGGACAAGCCTAAGGCCAGTGCAAGCCTCCAGCAGACATGACCACACCACTGAGTCTGTCAGTCACTGCTCTGGCACAGGCTCCATCTTTGCTCATCCATTGGTTTGCTCCAACATGAGGTTCTGCATAGGTGGTGCCCTCATCCCCAGCCTCAGATCCCCAAACCCACTTGCCCAAGGGTGTGGCTTGCTGCTCCCATCCCACAGGGCGGTACACACTTTACTTCCCACGTGTCCTCTTCAGAAATGCCCTCAGTCAGAATCAGAACCCTCTGAAGACACAATTCACTGCTGCTGAATGGGTAGGGATTACTTGTGGAAATGGTGGCTGAGGGTATTTTTGGAACCCAGGCCCTGTTTAAACACTGGGTAGCCTGTTACTTAAATATAACTCTCTGAGCTTCACTATCTCTTTTTGTGGGGTTGGGGAGAGTTGAGAAGGGTCTCACTATGTAGACCAAGTTGGCCTCCAACTCATAGAGAGATCTGCCTGCCTCTGCCTCACATGCAGGGATTAAAAGATTGCACCACCACGTCCAGCTTCAACTGTCTCTTTGAAACAGTCTGCTCAGTGGCAGCCGCATCATCCAGCATTGCAAAGGGTGGGTTGGCTGGGGGCTCAGGCTGGGGGCTCTGGTCAGCTCAAATTCCTGGCAGTCTAGGACACCCCCCCATCCCTGTCTATGAGTGAAAGCAAGAGGCAGCCCGTGGCTCAGTCAAGAGTTGAGGCCTCCAGGGCAATTCCCAGTTTGCTGCCTTAGGCAGAGGAGGTAGAGTGTGATCCCCAGGAAAGAGCTCCAAGCAGTAGGGCCAGGGATCACAGTTCAATCCTGGGTGATCCCTCAGAGCTATGCCCACCTCTAGGAACAAACAGGAAGAAATGGGGTTGGATAGGTCTGGACAAGATGGCTTCTCAACCCTAAAGTCCTCCTACAGCATTAAGTGGGAGAAGGCAATGCCAGGCCAAGGGTGGCTTCCAGCTACATCATAAGAACTGGAGGCCACGGGATGAAGCTGGAAGCTGGAACTTTTCCAGGGAGCAGAAGCAACTGAGCACAGTAAGTGCCCAGGTGTCCAGGCCAGTCTCTGGCCCCTTACCTGAAGCAGTACTAAGAGGAGTCCCCATAACACCCTTCAATCCTTAGCCATTTTCCTGGTCCCATCACTATGGAAACTGAGAATCTCCTGCCATGGTCCCCATAGTAACTGACCCTGTTTCCATGGGGATCCCGCACTTCCCCATCAGCTCCTCAGTTGTCATAACAACCCCGAGGGTACCAGCCTTTCCCCCCAACCCCAGGCTCTGTGCTCATTTTTCTATCAGTAAAGCTCCTCCTCCTTCAGTTGCCTTAGCAACACTGGCAGGGAGGAAGAAACTCCAGGTGCCCCTCAGGTGTGAAAGGGACCACGAGCTGGGTACATTTGCCCATTAAAGGAAGTAAATGAGAGCTAAGCAGTGGCGTACACGCCTTTAATCCCAGCACTTGAGAGGCAGGGGCAGGTGGATCTCTGTGAGTTTGAGGCCAGCCTGGGCTACAGAGCGAGTTCCAGAACAGCCAGCACTGTTACACAGAGAAACCCTGTCTCAAAAAACAAACCAAACCAAACCAACCAACCCAAGAACAACCAAAAGAGAGTAAATGAGAGAACTAGGAATCTGACTAAGTCAGTAAAGTGCCTGCTGTCTAAGCATGAGTTTAGACTCTCCAGCAACCAGAAAAGCCAGGGTTGCATCTACAGCCTCAGCTCTGGGGGGAGGGGAGAGGAGTGGGGTATGATGATAGGCAGATCCCTTAAGCTCACAGGCCAGTCGAGCTCAATCAATAAAGCGGAGGTTTGGTGAGATGGCTTAGCAGGTAAAGGCACCTATTACCAAGGCTGACAACCTAAGTTCAATCCCTGGGACCAACATGTTAGACCTCCTCCTGGATGTTGCCCTCTGACCTTCACACATACATTGTAGCATATGTGTGCTCACTCGTACAAATCAATACACTTTTGAAATGTGCTTTTAGAAATTAGATGCAGCACTCAGAAGGCAGAGACAGGCAGATCTCTGAGTTCAAAGCCAGCCTGTTCCAAAGCCAGAATCAGTTCCAGACCATCAAGAGTTACAGAGTGAGACACTATCTAAATAAATAAATAAGGGGGAAGACTAGACATGGCTCCGTGGTTAAGAGCACTGGCTGCTCTTCCAGAAGACCTGGGTTCAATTCCCAGCACCCACGTGGTGACTCAGAACTGTCTATAATTCCATTTCCAGGGGATCCAATGCCTTCTTCTTGCCTCCGTGAACACCAGCCATGTATATGATACACAGATATACATGCAGGTAAAACACCCACATACATGATGTCTTTCTTTGGCCTCCACATGTATGTACACATATGTGTATATGTACACACACACACACACACACACACACACACACACACACACACGAGGTAAACTGAGGTCCAGGAAGAATTAGGACCCGGCTAAGGATCTAGAGGAGCAGAGAGGTCTGGTCAAGTTTCCATGAGGCAGGAGAGAGCTCACGGAACAAGGATAAGAGACCAGAGAGAAAAAATGAGCAAAACTAAAGAACTATTCGGACATCACCTCTGAGTCCTTCCTCAGTGGCATAACTGGAATTCAGCTTGGATTTCCTGTCCTGCCACACTCTTGTGACCCTCAGCTCCCCCATGGAGCTGGGTGGAGGGCTAGTGAGCAACACTACTGCTCCAGCCTGCAAAGGGGCTGTTCAGTTACATGTTATTTTGCATTAACTTTTACATGTTTCCCAAATGCCAGCCGGCCAGGTGCTGTCCCAGTCTCCCTGCCCTCTCAAGTGTCTCCCATTTCTTCTTTGAGGACATGTCCGTAGGTGAGCTCCACCATTTACCATGCCGGATTGCTCCCTACTCCTGACAACTGGCTGCTGCGGCTTCTCCTTCAGACAGGGTCTCACTCTGTAGCCCAGACTGGCCAGGAACTCACCAGACGTCTGCCTGCCTCTGCCTCCTGAGTGCTGGGATTAAAGGCGAAGTGGGGTGGCAGACACAGACAGACACACCGTGCCACCATGCCTGGCTGAAAGCTTGCTTCTTGTCTTTTCCATTGCTCTGTGCTCATTCCTGTTGTTCCTGGCCTTCAGCCCTTAAAATCCCAACTGTGCCTGCTCTGGGCTGACTTCCCGATCGGACACTACCCTGGGCATCTTCTCATCCAGTCATTCGGCTAACATCCGGGAACACTTACTGAATGTTAGAAGCTGTGTTAAGCATGGTGAAGATTAAAATAGGCTATAAGCAGAGGAAACTACAGGTGTTGTCCCAGGTAAAGATCCACCTGAGGCTTCCTGACCACATGCTCAAGCTTTGGTGGCTGAAGGAACTCTCCTGATGACCTTGACTTGGTTTCCCCAAGAGAACCCTGAGGAACTCCAACTAAGTAATCTCCAGGGGCACTTTGATACTGCCCCTTCCCCATGTCCTCCCAGAGCCCACCAAGAGGGCAGGGTCCATGTAGGTGAGGGGAAGCATGTCTGTCCAGGCAATCTGGGGTCGTTTAGGGGGAAGGAAGGGCAGGAACTGGGGTGCCTCCCCCTGTCCTCACCCAGACCCACAACTGGGGAAACAGGTTTGCCAGCAGATGGTAGGTAACTCTGAAGGGAGGGGCCCCCTGTGTTGCTGGCTGGCTGGCTGGTGACTGACAAAAGGGGTCTCTTTTCTTTCCTTTTGAGACAAGTCTCAAAAGTCTGTAGCCCAGATCTGCTTCAGACTTTTGGCAATCCTCCTGCCTCAACCTCTCTCATGCTGGATCACAGACATGCGGCATCACGCTGAGCTCTGAGGGTCTCTTAACACCCATCGGCTCCATGCTTGCCTTACACACCCCAGGACACAAACATAATGGGTCCCCAGCAGCACTATCTCTCCTTCGGAACCCAGCACCAAGGGGTGGGACAGTGTTCTGGGAGCAGGCAGGAAGGCTGCACTGGGAGGCTGCCTGGCTTCCTCTCCTCAGGCAGCCTGGCCCCACCCAACTCCTGCGTTTGCCCTCACATCCTGGATTGATTTGTTGGCTCGGTCCCAGGCTGCCCCCTGCCTGTCCAGGCTTCCAAGACTGCAAGCGGCCAGCTCGTGCCCCCCACCTACGCCCTACTCTAAGAGGCTGTCTGGGAGGAGGTGGGCACACAGCAGACAGGAGTGCTAACATGGAATCACCATACAGAGTTCAGCCTGGCAACTATGAAAGCCGGACCAGGGCATCTCCAGCAGCCGACCACCCAGCCTGAAAACCCAACAGTGACATCTCTTTGGATTCACCACCTGGTTTACTCTCTCTTCACCTGGTCATCTTCCTTTAAGATGGAGACACAGAGGCTGAGTGCAGGGGAGGCAGGCTTTTCTCTTTTTGGGTTTTTTTTTTTTTTTTTTTTTTCAAGATAGGGTTTCTCTGTGTAGTTTTGGTGCCTGTCCTGGATCTCGCTCTGTAGATCAGGCTGGCCTTGAACTCACAGAGATCTGCCTGGCTCTGCCTCCCGAGAGCGTGCGCCACCACCGCCCGGCCAAGGCAGGCTTTTCTGACCTACACCAGCCATAGTGGCCCCCTCTCTACAAAGTCCAGGTGGCCTGAGGGCAAGATCGTGTTGATTTTACAGACAGGGACTGTGAGGCTTAAAGGCGCAATGAGCTTGGGCTGATTACTCTAGGAGGGACTCTAGGAGGGACTCTTCTACGATCCCCCAGCCCAGGGAGAATAAAGAAGCTGTGACTCCTAAGACTCAGACCCTATGTTCCCAAGAGACCATCAGCCAGCCTCGTCAGAGGGCCAAGGTTGAGCATGAGCTCCCCCACATCCCTGCTCCCAGTGACAAGCTGTTTAAGGACACACAATGGACCATTGTGTCCAGGGCACACCTGAGCTAGGCACTTAGTGCCAAGCAGGTGCAAGGAGGGAGGCGTGACCCTAGGATCACTCCCTGCTTCCAGTGCAGAAGGGGCTTCTAGATGTGACAGTCACGTTGAGTTTGAATCTCAAGAGTCACAGTCCCGCCCGAGGGTCCCTGTCAGACCTCCTTCCTGGCTTCAGCCCCGACGACAACCTTGCCCCACTGCAGAGTGGAGGTGGACTAGGGTTGCCTCAAGCACAGCAAGAGTTCGGCACTAAGTACTTCTCCGGAGGGGTCTGAGGCGACTAACGTTTGATCACAGTAAGGAGTGGCACCTGCCGGGTCCCCCAGCCTACGTGACATTCTAGCCGCGACCACTTATCGTAAATGCGCCCCTCAGGCGAAACAGCCTACATGCAAACTGAGTCCCTTTCTCCCCAGGACTCAGTTTCCCAGTTGTGAAAGGGATAAGGAATGACTATGATGCCAGGGTAACTGAGGCTGCGCGGTTTCGCTGGGGGACTTGGGGGTACAGTGCGCGCCCGCGAACACTGCCCCTGGCATGAATGCCCGAGACATCCCGCCGGCCTGGGGCACGCACGTGTGTGCGGGACTAGCGCCCCGCGTGCGCGCGCCTATCTGCGGCCCAGGGGAGTGGGGGCGCCGGACGCAGGTGCAGCTGGCACAGCGCGCGGGGACCTGGGGGCCTCGCGGACCAGGGGCGGGACGGGCTCACCTGCGCGTAGTAGAGCAGCCACAACTCGTAGAGCCGCTCGGAGGCGGCCATGGCCTGACCCGGCTCTGGCCCTGCTGCGCGCCACCTGTCGCCACCTCCTCCGCGCCGCCCGCCGGTTGCCCCGGGCCAGGCCCATGGGCGGGAGGGCGTCACTCCGGGGCGGAGCGGCTCTGTACTGCTGGGGGGAAGTCCGCGGCTCCCGACCCTGTCGCGCTCAGTCTCCAAAGTCTACACGCCCCTCCTCCCCCTCCTCCTCCTCCTCCTCCCGGCCGGCTTCCTACACTTGGCTGTCTGCGGCGGCCCAGCCACCGCCCCGCCTCTCCCAGGACTGTGCAAAGGGCGGGGAGTCATGCTGGAGGAGGAGCCTGAGGTCAGGGCGGCCCGGGAGGTCGCGCCGAGTCCCGCCCCTCGCAGGCAGAGTCCATTGAGAAGCGCAGGCTGGATCCTTTGAAGCCTCCCGGGTTGGGGGGCGGGCACGGGCTTCCTGCGTTGTCCGACCTGGTGTGTAATCTATCAGGCTTGGCATTATCGCTATTCCAGGAAGGGACTGCGGTTCGCGCGGGGATGACTGGGGCCCTTCAACAAATACTAATAACAACCTCGTCCAGGAGGACCACTCGTGGCGCTAACTACGCGGTTCTGTTCTAAGAGCTTTATGGAAGACGAGTGCCACCTTTGAGTTCCTGCTGTGTTGAGCAGGATGGGAAGAACTGTCAGCTGACTGCAGGGCAAACCTGCCTGCAGAGGAGCGGCGTCCTTCCATCGGGCAGATCCTTAACCCAGTGGACCTCCGCCCACTCCCTCTAGGAAGCCTTCCCAGTTGCTCCCTTGGGGTCAGCCCCTCCTCCCAGGGCCCAGTACTTGCTTGTCATTTTTGTTCGTTTTGACCTGAGGGAGATGTCTCAGGGGTGCCTCATGCCTATTTTAATGAATGGGAAAACCGAGGCCCAGACAGGTGGGATGAGGATCACAGGGGCAGCAAGAACAAAGGATCTAGGCCTGGCTGACTCTGCTGGGTCACTGTCACCACCGCCCTGTCCCTTTCCTTGTGCCCAGACTGCTTGTGAAGTGAGGGAGTCCCTGGTGTCGGATAGGAATCAGGTTCTTTGTTAGGAGCGGGGAAAGTTTGCTAGCTCCAGACAGATCTGATTGGTCCTAGGAACTGATCAGTCTGGAGTGCCCTAGATCTTGGGTGGCCAAGAGAAGGCTGACTTTGTCCTTATTCCTGTCCTGTTTGTACTCCTGGAGTGAATGGCCCGTACATTCTGGCCTTTGTCTCTTGTCCCATGCATCCTAGTCTGAGCTGACATTTCCTAAGCATGGATAACCTATACGCTAGGCAGCCGCGCCCTCATCTACTGTGATGGAAGGTCCTAGACAGACGTTAACCCGGGAGGACAGCGAGGTTAGGGGGCTGTGGCATTTGAAGGAGTTAGGAGGGGAGAGCATTCACCTGTGGACCAACTTTATAACACACATTCCAGACAGGGAGCACCGTTGCTAATGGGCTAGTCATCTCCTGGAAAGACGGGTAGAGAAAGGAAGGAGTGCATGCATCTGCGACCATCTGCTACACCCTCTTCATAAACTGGGAGGAAGGAGTAAGTTCTGTGGCGCTTACTTGGCCCTGGTTGATGTTTGCTTTTCTCCAGAGACCGGAGCCTGATCCTGAGTGTGCTGCTGCTCCAGAAAGGGATGAGAGGTCATTCTTGAGTTCAAAGGAAAAGGCCATGCAGCCAGGCCTCGAACTGTGCAGGTCTGGGGCAGAGAGTGGACAGAGAGGCTTAGGAGCAACTCCTCAGGCGAGTCCGAGGTGCCCCTGGCTGCTGTCTGTAGAGCAGAGGGGCTGACCTCAGTGAGGATGAGAGTGGCCACGGAAGGTGTCTGGTGGTGATGCTTTAAGACTTTTCTTTTTTTTTTTCTTTTTCTGCCTCAGCCTCTGAAGTGCTGGAATTATAAACGTGCGCCACCACACCCGGCCCAGGGAATGTTTCTCAAGGCATTTGAAGAATCAGCACAAGTGGATAAGGATGGCTAAGCGTTCTAGAGGGCAACCGGGAGAGGTGGGTGGAGGTTCGGCAAAACCAGAGCAATCGACTCACTCTAATCTCTTCCTCTCAGGTCTGATTCTACTTGCTTTCTTACTGATCAGTGTTGGACAAATCGAACCTTAACGCCTTTCCCTGACTCAGCCGGCTCACTCGCTGTACAGGTTGCTCCAGAGCAAGGGGCGTGTCCTCCTGTAGCAACTCAGCCTTGATTGGTTTTCAGGGCTTCCGGCTCTCCATTCGCGTCCTGCGATTGGCCATAAAACATTCTTCTACTCACTGGGCCTGCGCAAAGCGGAGAGAGAAGGCGGGGCCTCGGGTAAGATGGCGGCGGCTGCTGCCGGTGTGGGCCGCCTTGAGGAAGAGGCGCTGCGGCGGAAAGAACGGCTGAAGGCCCTCCGGGAGAAAACCGGCCGCAAGGTGAGGGACGTGGAGTGAGAGCTGCAGGCATGGAGGCCAGCGTTCTGGGTCAGAGTGGGAGAGCTGAGGACTAGGGAAACACTTTATAGTCAAGATGCGCGTGCGCGAGAGAGTAGCGCATGCGCAATAGGAACGGCGCCGGACTCCGCGGCTGAGATAGGCCTGTCTCTAAGCCCAGGGGCGGACCTCACGCATGCGCTTTGGGCAGTGGTCCCCGCGGGACAATCGAGATGCGGAATCCGTGCGAGTTGTTGCAAGGACAACTTTCAATTTTTTTTTTTTTTTTTTTTTTTTTTTTTTTTTTTTTTTTTTTTTTTCCCCGAGACAGGGTTTCTCTGTGTAGCTTTGCATCTTTCCTGGAACTCACTCTGTAGCCCAGGCTGGCCTCGAACTCACAGAGATCCGCCTGCCTCTGCCTCCCGAGTGCTGGGATTACAGGCGTGCGGCCGACAACTTTAAATTTTACATGCTTTGGGGGTTCGCTTTTTCTTTTCTTTCTTTGTTAATTTTCTTTCTTTGTTAATTTTCTTTCTTTCTTTTAACCTTTTTGGTAGCCCCACCGGCCCGGCTTTTTGTCACCTGCCCACCAGGCTTGGGTAGGACAGCGATTGACTTTGTGCTCCGGATGTGCAGCCGGAGTCGATCTGGCAAAAGTCCAAACGATGTCTGGGTGGACTGCAGGGAAAGAAGGCTCCCTTTTCTTCCCCATCTTGGCTTACTGTCCTCTTAGTTACCAGATTCGGAAGCACTTTCCTTTGGTTAGCCAACGAGATGGCCTGGATTCATCTCTACTTGCTGGTCTTTGCAAAGAAATGAAGAGGGAGAACTCCGAAATTCACCACCTGTGTGCAGACTTCGGCTGTGTCACTTGGTGGTGTGAGACTCGAGACAAAATGTTTCGTGTTGCTGAGCCTGGTTTCTTTCAGTTCTCCAGTGGAGGAATAACTGCGTTCACTTTTCCTGAGCTATTTTGAAATCTAATAGGGAAAATCGGTAATGAAAGAGCCCAAGAGGCTGGGAGCTGTTGGCTCTGTTGTTATATAGATAAAAAGTGTCCCTCGCTTAATAAAATAAAACAGATCTGCCACTTCCGACTTAATCAGAAACCAGATTGGTCGGTCTCGGTTGGCCTTTGTTTTCTTTTTGGATAACTGTACTATACCTTGTGCTTCGCCGTGGGAAAGCGAAAGGGGAAGTACTTGAGTGCAAAAGCTGGCCAGATGGGCTTCTGCTTTTGTTGGCAGCCTGTGAGAGCCCTGACCCAGGGAGGCTGAGGCTGGACACTAGGCCTCATCTGTCGAGGCAGGGGCTCTCCTCTAACTGAAGTCTGTGCTGTGTTTTTGTTTGTTTGGGGTAGGCTGGCAGTCAACAAGCCTGGAGATCCGCCTGTCTCTGCCCTTCCACAGTGCTAGGGTTATAGGCAAGTGCTCAGCCTGTTAGGTGGGTGCTTAGACTTATACTCAGGTCCTCATGTGTTCATAACAAGCACTCTTAACCACTGAGCCATCTCTCCAGCCCTAGCAATGAGATACATAGACATAAATAGTTTTTGGTTTTTTTTCCTATGGTTTTTCGACACAGGGTTTCTTTTGTGTTGCTTTGGAGCTTGTCCTGGAACTCACTCTGCAGACCAGGCTGGCCTCGAACTCACAGAGATCCGCCTGTCTCTGCCTCCCAAGTGCTGGACTAAAGGCGTGCGCCACTACCACCCGGCTGAGATAAATAGTTTTTTTTTTTAAGATGAATTTTGCTGTGTTGTCCAGGCTAACCTTAAATTTAGGATTCTCCTATTTTATTCTCCCCAAGGAGCTGGTATTACAGGCAGGTGGCACCTTGTCCAGCTTTACATTATTTTGAATTGTATAGCCTTGCAGTAAGTTTATTTGCTGTTTTGTTTGTTTGCCTTTTGTTTTTTAGAGACAGGGTTTCTCAATGTAGCCCTGACTGTCCTGTAGATCAGACTTGTCTCAAACTCAGAGATCCGCCAGCCTCTGCCTCCCAGGTGCCAAGATTAAAGGTGTGCGCCACCACATCCGGCCTGCAGTAAGTTTTGAAGTTAGTTTAAGGTGTGTAACTTAGTTCCTTTACAAGATTGTTTTGGCCCTGAAGGTTCCCTTAAGATTCTGTAGGAAGCTAGTGATGATGGTGCGTGGTTGTTAGCCCATCAGTTGAGAGGCTTAGGCAGGAAGACTGCTGTAGGTTGAAGGCCAGGTGGATGTACATTGAAAGGGACCTTTCTCAAAAGAACAGAACAAGAAGATTCCATCTGAAGTTTAGAATGAGTTTTCCTGTTTTTGTAAAGAGCATTGTTGAGATTTTGTAGGGATTGCCTTGAGTATGTAAATCATTTGAGATAATGTCATCATTTTAAATATGGGATGCCTTCCATTTAACTAAGTTGTTTTCAGTGTCTTCAGTTGTGGATGTTGTCTTATTGTTGTCTTTGTTTTTGAGACAGGATTTCTTATAGCCTGAGACTTGTTTCATACTCACCAAGCAGTAGAGGATGACCTTGAATTTCTAATCCCTCTGCCTCCAACCTCAGTGCTGGTATTATAAACCTGAGCCACCAGGTTGGGTTTTATATGGTACTGGGGACCTTTAATTGTATGCTAGAAGTGACCACTGAAGAGGTCTGGTTTGTTGTTTTGAGGATTTTATCTTTTCTTGGGCCGGGAAGAGCTTGTACTGTTCACGTGGATTTGGGTGTACAATTGTGTTTGGACACGTTTCAATATTAGGTGTCTTTCTTGATTTCATTTCATCTTTTGTGTGTGTGTATATGTATGTAGAATGTGTATGTGCACACGTGTGCATGTGTGTTATGCTTTTGGAGACCAGAGGTAGACATCGAATGTGAGGGTTTCTCTCACTGAGTTCGTGCTCAGATACTAGCTAGACCTGCTGGCCAGCAAGCTGCAGGGAGTGACCTGGCTCTGCACCTCTGTGCTAGGTTGCAGATCTGTGTAACCATACTTTGCTTTATTGTTGTTACGTGAGTTCTGGGGATCTGAATTCAGGTCCTCATGCTTTCAGAGCATGTGCTTTATTGACTTAGCCAGTTGCCATTTTTTTTTTTTTTTTTCCAAGACATGGTTTCTCTGTGTAGTTTTGGTGCCTTTCCTTAATCTCACTCTGTAGACCAGGCTGGCCTCGAACTCATAGAGACCCACCTGGCTGTGCTCCCGAGTGCTGGGATCAAAGGCTTGTGCCACCACTGTCCAGTTCATACTATTTTTTTTAAATAGTCTCTTCTCACTGAGTCTAGACCTCATCACTTTGGTCAGGCTGGCTGGCCAGTTAGCTCCAAGGATCCTTTCAACCTCTGCCTCCCTCAGTGTTGAGGTTACAGATGTAAGTCACCTGGTTTTTATATGGTTGCATGGGTGCTCGGGATCTCAGAACCCAGATCCTCGTGCTGCACGGCAGACACTTTACTGGTTGAGCCCATGTTCCTAGTCTCCCCCCCCCCCCTTCTTTTTTTAAGTCTTATGGTTCTGGGATGAACTCAGGGCTTTGTGCATGTTAGCCAAGAGTTACATCTCTGAGCTGATTTGTTACTCGTTTACGTACAAGGTGTAAATCTATTCAAATTTTGTTTTTTCATGAGTCACTTTAGATGGTTTGTGTTTCTCTATGGATTTGTACATTTCATCTGGATTATTCAGTTCACTGACACACTGGTTGCTGTTTAATTGGGTTAAATTTTCACAGTCTGACTTCAGAAAGTTTTTGGCTTAGTTCTAGAAAGTTTGCATGTGGGAATTGTGTGGCTTCTGCGTTAGAATCAAGAGCTCACTATTGGCCCTTGGAGTATTCTCTCATTCTCTTTCAGAAGTAGGGCTAGAGAGATGTCTCAGCAGTTAAGAGCACTGGCTGCTCTTGCAGACGCCCGGGTTCAGTTCCCAGCACCCACATGGCTCCTCACAACTGTCTGCAACTCCAGTTCTAGAGGATCCAATGTCCTCCCTCCTCTGGCCTCCACAGGTACTTAGTGCATGTGGTACACTCCATGCATGCAGGCATTCACTCATACATATAAAATTGGAAGAAAAGAAATCTAAAAGTAAAGTAGAAGTAGCTGTAAAGCTTCCATCTTGACTCAGAAGTTTTTGCCTTCTCCTGGTTTGTTTCCTTATCTACAGGCTCTTTTGGAGGAAGTGGAGGGTTTTGAGACATGGTGTCCATGTCCTTGGCTAGCCTGTAACTCAGAGATCTACCTTCCTCTGCCCACTAACTACCGAAATTCAAAGGTGTGTTGCAACAGGCCTGACTCTTTCTGTAGGTTCTAGGGTTTTTTTGTTTTTTGTTTTGGTTCTGGGTTTTTTTGTTTTTTGTTTTTTTTCCTTCCGAGACAGGGTTTCTCTGTGTAGCTTTGCACCTTTCCCTGAACTCACTTGGAACTCAGGCTGGCCTTGAACACACAGAGATCCGCCTGGCTCTGCCCCCCAAGTGCTGGGATTAAAGGCATGCGCCACCACCACCCGATGGTTCTAGATTATATCCCCTCATTCTTTTCTTGATTAGAAAGGGAAGTTAGAATGTTTTTTCCTTGGTTTTCAGTTTGTGTGACAGAATGTTTGGTTTGATTCTAAAGGGGTCACTGGAGCTGGCAGTCTGTTCCTAAATTAGCAAGATCATATACTGAGTATACCATTTGCAGGCTTCAGGCACTGAAAGTTTAGCAGTGGGGGAAGCCGGCTGTCCCAGTTACCTTCTGTTTGGCTGGGGAGACAAATACTAAGTGCATTGTGTCTAGCTGGAGATAGCCCTGTAGGGGGGAAAGAGGAAAGGAGATGGGAGTTCCTGGAGACTCTGGTTTTGGCTGTGGCGCTTCGTTTATTATTAAATACACCAGCGCTTTCAGAGTTAACTGGGTGAATGTGTCACCAGCCCAGATTATCTTATCTGCTCTTGATGACAACCCGATAAGTCAGTGGGAGGAAGGTTTTACTGTTAATTTCTGGGTGGAAGCTCAAGCTAGTAGAGGTTATAGGTCATGTGCTCAAGATCACATGACTGAGACCAAATGAGCACTAGAGGAAGGAGAGACCCTGAGAACAGAAGATAGCTCTCTGTTGTTTGGTTGGTTGGTTGGTTAGTTTTTCAAGACAGGGTTTCTCTGTGTAGCCCTGGCTGTCCTGGAACTCACTCTGTAGACTAGGCTGGCCTCAAAAACTCACAGATCCTCCTGCATCTGCCTCCTCAAACCCAGTTGATGATAACTTTTTTACACACTGAATTTTTACCTTTATTTTTTGTGTTACTGATGATCAAATTTAGATCCTCAGGCCAGTTAGGCATTCAGCACCACTGAGCTGTGTGTTCCCGGCCCTTTCATTCTGAGACATGGACTCGTTAAGCTGGCTTTGAACTCATTCTGTAATCCAGGCATACCTTTTAATTCATGATCCTCCAGCCTCAGCCTCCTGAGCAGCTGGGATTACAGACCTGTACCACCAGCTCCTCCTCCTCCTTGCCGACTTGCTGGGATGTGATACACATGAGAGTTAGTTTGGGAACTCCTTCCTGTATAATCTTTTCTTCTTTTGTAGTGCTGGGGTAAGCTCATGTCTTATGCATTCTAGCCATTACTCTACCATTGAGCTACACTCCTGTGTACTTTCTGATATGTCCTGGATGTTTTGAATTATCCAATCTTTAACAAAAATTGGGTTAAGGAGATGGTTCGGTGGGCAAAACATTTGAGGCCCCGAGTTCAAATCCCCAGAACCTATTAGTTGTCCTAGTGCTTCCAGAGTGAGGTGAAAACCAGAGGATCCTCAGTTCACTGGCCAGCGGCCTGGTGTACACAGCACTGAACAGCATCTAACCTCTAGTGGTACACCTGTGTGTTCACATGCATGCATACACACTCCACAAAATAAATACATATTCAAAAATGTCGGCTTCTGCTGACCTCCTCTGCCTCTAGCTTGCTCTAGGAGTACTGGATTATAGGCATGTGTGGTGATATTTTGTTTGTGCTCTAACAAATAAGGCTTGCCTGGAGATCAGAATGTGGAGCTAGCTCTAATTAACCATAGAGGCCAGGCAGTGTTGGCACACTTTTAATCCCCTCACTTGGGATCTCATACCTTTGATCACAGTACTTCAGAGACATACATGCCTTTAGTCCCAGCACTAAGGAGGTTGAGACAGGAAGTGACGTGGCTGGGCAGAGAGAGGAATATGAGGGGGAGGAGGAGAGAGGAGCTCACCTTTTCAGGGGGCGGAGGCAGGGACTCACCCTTTCAGGCTGAAGAGTTGGTGAGGTAAGAGGTGGCTGTGGCTTGCTCCTTTGTCTCGCTGATCTTTCAGCATTTACCGCAATATCTGGCTCTAGGTTTTGGTTTTTTTTTTTTCCAAGACAGGGTTTCTCTGTATGGCTTTGTGCCTTTCCTGGAACTCACTTGGTAGCCCAGGCTGGCCTCAAACTCACAGAGATCCACCTGGCTCTGCCTCCCCAGTGCTGGGATTAAAGGCATGCGCCACCACCATCCGGCTTGGGTTTTTATTTTTAAGACCCATTAGGTTTCGCGCTGCAGGCATGGGATTCCACATCTGGGATTCCACATCTGGCTTTTTTTTACTTGGGTTCTGAGACTCAAACTCAGATCATCAGGTTTGCATAACATCTGTTTTTAATGTGCTGACCCAGCTCCCCAGCTCCTAGATTTCAAAAAACTTTTCAGTTGTGTGAAAATGACGCACATTTGCATCACTTGAAATTGTATTTCAGAGTTTGAATTTGGATCATTTTCAAATTACCTGTGTGTGATATGATCTTCCTGTCAGTCTCTCTCTCTCTCTCTCTCTCTTTTTTTTTTTTCCCCCGAGACAGGGTTTCTTCTCTGTGTAGCTTTGCGCCTTTCCTGGAACTTTATAGACCAGGCTGGCCTTGAACTCACAGAGATCCACCGCCTCTGCCTCCTGAGTGCTGGGATTACAGGCATGCACCACCACTGCCTGGCTTTTTTTTTTTTTTTTTTCAGAGCTGAGGACTGAACCCAGGGCCTTGCGCTTGCTAGGCAAGTGCTCTACCACTGAGCTAAATCCCCACCCCCTGATCTTCCTCTCATAGTGCTGGGCACTACAAGACACAGCTTGTGCTGGCCCGTTGTCCACAGAATGACTGCAGGGAACTTGTGTTTTGTAGCTACCACCACACTGCAGCCACTAATGCCAGCCAGCCTGTGGCTCACCACTCTGCAGCCAAAGGGAGAGGGTAGGCTAAGATGGCTTGTACATAGCAGACGATTTGAAGGTCCACTGGCAATGAGACATGCAGAAAACAGCTGGCTGCCAAAGCCACGCAGAATGTGCCTGTTACTGGAGATGTGTCAGCGGGTACCGTGGCACTCAGTGAAATGAGACGCTGTCAGAAGTTCAGTGAGCTGATTTGCTAACTCTCAGCATCTGGTGTAAGAAATTACTTCAGGACTTCAAAACCAATTTGTACTTCCAGAGTGTAAACTATGCTTTGCAGATAAAATGGAGGCAAATGAGGCCTTTTTGGCCAAACCTCTTTGAAGATATCAGTCTGTGCTATTTGTGACAAACCTCTAACCATTATCCCAAAAGATATTCAGTTATCATGTAAGTGGAGGAAAAGCTTAAGAATCCACAGTAGAAGCCGGGTGGTGGTGGTGCAGACCTTTAATCCCAGAACTTGGGAGGCAGAGGTAGGCAAATCTCTGAGTTCGAGGCCAGCCTGGTCTACAGAGTGAGTTCCAGGACAGCCAGGGCTGTACAGAGAAACCCTGTCTCGAAAACAAACAATAACAAAAAGAATCCACAGTAAAGGGCTGAAGAGATGGCTCAGCAGTTAAGAGCATCTGTTGCTCCTGTGGAGGACCTGGGTTCAGTTTCTAACTCCTACAGGGAAGCTAACAGCCATCCGAACTCAAGTTCTAGGACTCAGGTACCCTCTTCTGACCTGAGAGCACCAGACATATGTGGTGTACACACATGCATGCAGGCAAAACACTCATATGCATAAAATAAAGTAAAAACAAGCACACATTGGAAAAGGGAAAGAAGAAAGGAGGCTCTAGCCTGTCCCGGCTTCCTTTTTCCTGCTTGTCCCCATCTTCCTTTCTGCCACATTTGTGTGTGTGTGCTAGACTGTAAAACACGAAACGTGCCGTTGGCTCTTTCAGTTGTACGAAGTTGATGGGAGGTTGCATAATCATCACTACTGTTTCCAAAGCTCTTACCGACTTTAGCAGAAACACTACACCTATTAGGCAATAATGCACCATTTCCTTCACTCCAGCTCTAATTTCCCTGCTCTAGAGACTTCATTAGATAGTAGATATCCTGTTGTGTTTGGCTTATTTTGCTTAGCATAAGTCCAAACTTTCTCTTTTTAATTATTGTTTTGTATTATGATGGGTTTAAGGTGTGTAGGGAGGTCAGAGAACAACTTTATGGATCTGTTCTCTTCTCCCACCTTTATGTGGGATTCAGGAATCAAACTCGGGTCATCAGTCTTGCACTGTAAGAGCTTTACTCTTGGGGTTGGGGATTTAGCTCAGTGGTAGAGCGCTGGGTTCGGTCCTCAGCTCTGGAGAAGAAAAAAAAAGAGCTGTACTCTCTAGGCCATAATATAAGCCTAGTTGGCACAGATTTTCAGTGTTCATTAATATTGTGCATCAGGATTTTGGTTTTTGGTTTTTCAAGACAGGGTTTCTCTGTGTGTAGCTTTGGAGCCTGTCCTGGAACTCATTCTGTAGACCAGGCTGGCCTTGAACTCACAGAGATCCTCCTGCCTCTGCTTCCCGAGTGCTGGGATTAAAAGCGTGCACCTCCACTGCCCGGCCCGATTTTGTATCTTTTTAAGGCTAAGTAATAGTACGCCATGTGGATATACCACATATTTTGTGGGTTTTCATCACTGAGGATTTAACCCAAGCTAAGCTTGCAGTCTACCACAAAGCTTCACCCCACTGACTCCGACTCTCTCATTCTGTTACCCATTAATCCAGTGATTTGTTGTTGTTTTTGGTTTTTTTGAGACAGGGTTTCTCTGTGTAGCCCTGACAGTTCTGAAACTCACTCTGTAGACTGTCAGGCTTGGCAGGAAATACCTTTACTCATGGAGCCCTCTGGTTCCTTCTCTGAAGTTCTTAAGTAACATTTTTCCCGCCTTGATCTATGTGAGAGGGTGTGTGTGTGTGTGTAACTATCCCTTTCCAGTGAGAAATCACTCTGAGCACTTAGAGATTAATAAAGGAAATACTCTTAATAATAGCACTCAGCTGGTTCTGACTAACACACAAAAGGGGAAGCAGCCTCCTACAAAGAATGTATTTATATAGGCCTTCAGCTTATACATCCCACACTGGCTGTCATCCCTAGACCTCTTTCAGGCTCCTAACAAGCTTGTTTAGTGTACCTCTCCGTCTTGAATTATATTGCAGGCAGTGCTCTTTTAGTTGAATTCTACCTTGTATAACTTAGTATCTCCTAGTCAAGTCAGTAGTTCATGATTCCAGTTTCTCCTATGTCAGAAGGACAAGTGTCTACATTCCTTTGAGTTAATTTCCCAGCCCACAGTGGCCTCTTGTACAACATGGTAAGTGGGGAGATTGGGAGGAAGTGTGGACTGTCTGTTCTCTGCAGATAAGACCCCAGGAGGCCCCTCCCTTAGGGAGGAAGTGCTCCACAGTTTCCATTTCAACCCTTTGATATGACAGTGGACTACAGGACTAAGCACTGGCTGGGCCTGCACCTGCCAGTTGGGAGCCCTTTGACCTTTAGCACCTGTCCCTTGATGGCTCCCAGCAAGCAGTCCTTGACAGGTCCTTCAGTGAGCTCCTCCTGGGTGGGTTGGTTTCTCCCATCATTTTGTCCCCGCCCCAACTGTAAGCTTATTATAATGTAATGGTATTGAGTTTGGAGCGGTCCTGAGATTATGGCAAGTGCAGACAGACAAGATTTGGAGTCACATTGTGTTTTGTATATTGTTAGGCACACAGCTCTGTGTGGAGACACACAGCTTCCTGTAAACTTACAAAGCACTTCCTGGTGAGCCAACCTGCTGTGACAGGTTTGTGAGGGGCATGGAACAAGAAGCTCAGGTGCTGGATAACCAGGGTCCTGGAGGGGAAATGATGTTGCCTGATTCTAGTACCTGCAACTCCTGTGGGAGGTGGCCGCCATAGGGCCCCAGTGCTGCCTAAAGCAGGTGTCTGTGGTCAGCCAGCCCTGGTGGACAGCTGGAAAGTCCAAGCACAGTGTTGTTGTCAGAGAGAGTCATGCTGAGTCTGAGGCCACTTAATGGAAAGAAGAGGTGAGCTGTGGAGTGGGAGGGGAGAGGAGATGGGGAGCTGGAAAGGAGAGTTTTCCAGGGGAGCAGTTCAGAGGTGGGAGCGTTCAGGGACACTGTCTGTTCCTGAAAGTGCTGGGGGATCTGGTGATCTCATCCTGTTGGAGCCAGGATTTCCAGCTGGGAGGGCAGCCAGCTTGGGCTTTCTCCTCTATTGTAGTTGACTCATTTTTTTTTTTTTTTTTGCATTCTTCTAGAACTTCCAAGCTGAATGGATAGGTAAGCAGCAGTGGATGGATCTCTGTGGCTCTCTTTCAGTGCTGTCTAGCAGGGCAGTGTGAGGCCACTTTGTCCTCTTTTGACCCCTTCCTTGCTTGGTGTCCAAATGTAGTCACTGTAAAAATGACTGACTTGACACAAACACCCCATGGCTGTTGGCTTTCTGGAGCATTGGGCCTGACTTGGCTGCCTCTTGCTTCCATAACGTGGAGAGAGACCGACCAGTGGTGTTGCTCCTAGTCTTTAAGGGTTGGATGTGACTTTGCAACCAAGGGCTGATTGACAGCTTGTAGACTTTCATCAGCTCCTAGACTATTGCTGGAGGACTGAGCAGGGCTGTTCAGTAGAACTTTATGTAGTGATGGTTATCTGTAGTCCCCACTGAACCCGACCCATAACCACAAGCCCCATGTGGATTTTAGCCCTTGACATGTGGCTAGTGTGAAATTCAGTTTTAGTTAATTTACATTGAAATAGCCATCTGTGACTCCTGGGTACCTTATCAAACAGTACACCCCTGAAGCTCTAGCTCAATGCATAAGAACCATATTTCTACCTGAATCCTGTTTACTAAGATTTGGGGGAAGAGAGAGGCTAGAAGCCCAGAAGGTCCCCCAGGCCAGGATTTGGAGAGAAGACTTGAATTAAAGCGTCCATCTTCCTGGCTGGTACCTCCGGCAGATGACAGCCCCAGGCCTCCTCTGTGTACTCCCTGAGAGTGGAGTACGGTGGCTGTCATCTGCACACTTAGATGACTCAAAGCACAGAGAAAGGGACCAGTGCCAGGGGAGAAGAAGGCGCTCTCTGACCTGTGGGTAGTGAGGAGGCCCCTGGCCAGTGTGGTGGGCTGGGAAAAGGAGCAGTCGAGAGAGGAGAGGGGGTAGAGAACAGCACATGACGCATGCAGAGTCTGACTGCTCTGTCCCTCCTGTGCCTCAGTCAGGTGTCTCAGCCACATCCTCATGCCCAGCAGCCTTGGTGCAAAGACAGCCCAGGAGGTTGTCCTGAGTTGGCAGCCTCTTGCCGTTGGGCAGTCATAACATTTGCATAGCCATTTAAGGCGCAATCTCACCTTGTATTCAGTCCCAGAGTTGGATATTAGCTCACTCGTACTTACCAGCCCACGAAATCTGGGGCTTAAAGAACCTTCCACGGGGATGCTTACTGCTATCCCTGTATTGTACCTTAGGACCTGGCTTCATATTCTTCTCCCCTCCTTGCCTCCAGTGCTTAGGTATCTGCAGTCTGCGGTCCCCATGAAAGAATGTTCTGCCCTTGTGAGCAGAGATTGTTATCAGGCTGCCTGGTTAGCACAGGCCCAGTGTGTAGCAGAGATAGCATGGGTATCAGCGCCAGGCAGATCTGGCTTAAACCTCAGCTCTGCTCACCATAGCTCTGAGACCTTGAGTCAATTCCTAAAGCTCTGCCTACTCCCCTTATCTGTAGAATTGGGATGTGGCTTCTACTCTCATTGGTAGCTGGGGGATAGAGACAATGGAGGCTACAAGTGTCTGGCACTGGGCTTCTCATAAACAAGGACGTCTATCTTTTCTTCCTCTCCTCTTGAAAGGGGGGAGCCCAGGTAGCCCTCTAGCCCTCTCTGCTAGGTGCTAGTGGGTTGAGCTGGCCTTGCTGTGACGGAAGCACAGACCATGGCTTTACTCGTCCTAGACCTAGTTCCTTGAAGGTAAAGTTCATTTTGAGGGCAGTATGTTAGTTAAGAAGAAAGGAAAGGACTGGAGACTGGTTAAAAACATGTACTGCTCTTGCTGAAGGCCAGAACTCCATTCCTAGCACTCACATTGGCAGCTCACAGCTGCATGCAATTCTAGTTCCAGGGATCTGATACCTACTTCTGGCCTCCACAGGCATCATGTACACATGCACACACGTGCACACACATGCGCAAACACAACTTTATTAGAAATAAAGGTTTTTAGAGAAGGAGGACGAAGAGAAGGAGGAAGGAAATCCTGGTGTCTCACCTTCCGTTCTTGCTAAGTCTGTCTTTGTCAGTGAGGTTCTCAGACCTGAGATCAAGGAAACAGAGAGAACCTTGTGGGTGTCAGCGTGGGGCTCCATCAGCACCTGTTGATGAGCCACCACTGACAGTTTGGATGGAGTCATCCTCCCAAGGGTGTATATGTGTGAAAGCAAAGTACCGGATGAGTCAGAGTTCAGACTTACCTGTGTGTCAGGAGCATCCGGGAAGACAGTTTGCAGCTCTTCCCAGGCCCTTCCTCCAGCCTCCTGTTCTGGCCTGATGCACACTTGGACACCTGATATGTTTGTTCTCCAGGTGGCCTGGTACGACATTTTTCTAGGACTCTGTGATAGCTCCCTGACATTCTGTTACTGGATGAAAATAGCTTCTTTTTCTGGAACAGTGGCCACCCATCCTAAAGCAGCCACTAACTGGTGTTGACGGAGCACCAGCTGTGTGCTCAGCCTTGGGCTTGTACTGTAAACCAGATGGCCTCCCTGTCTCGGTTTCTATGGGAAGTTTGGAGAGACTCAGCAGGGAGGGCGGTAATGTCAAAGACTGGATACCACTTCCAGGCTTCAAAGACCTCCGTGCCTCTGGGGCAGGGGTGGGTGTGGGCCAAGGGACAGCATCTTAGGATGAGCTTGTCTTGTCTGGGGGTCAGAAAAGTCCCTGAGAGGCTGGGGTTGTAGCTCAGTTGGTAGAGTACGTGTCCAGCACTAACAATGTCCTGAACAGTCTGAAGCTCTACCCAAAATCAGGTGTGGTAGCACACTCCATAATCCTGGCACTGGGGAGATAGAGGCAGGAGTACCAGACAGGGAGGGCTGCAGAGTCAGGTGGGGTCTAGAAATGGATTTTGGCAGGACGTGGTGGTAGGGGAGCTCGCTCCTGAGTTTTTTCAGAGAGTATGTAGGGAAAGTAGTGTTCAGGCCCTCAAGGTTCGATGTATCAGAAAAGTCGGAGCCCCACTAAGAAGTGAGCGTCCTTTCCACTTTGTGAAGGCCTTACTGGCCCCAGCTTGTGAGAGCCACTGATCCTCAGGAGATGTAGGACCATACTGAGAGATAATGCCCTTGTAGACTGGCTCTGGGCTTGCCTAGTATTAAGATGGTAGTGGCCTCATATGTCCTTTTATAGTCATTTTTATATGTGAGCTATTGAGAATTTAGTTCACTTATTCATTAGGGGCATGGGCAGTGAGATGGGTCTTGTTTGTAGTTCAGACTCACCTTGAACTTACTATACAGCCCAGGCTGGTCAGTTCCTACTGCTCTGGATTCCCAGGTTGGAGGAATACGGAATTTCCCGCTATTCCCACTTTTTTGGTGTTGCTATACAGCTATGTAATGCAGGCTGGCCTCCCACATGCTGGGATTATAGATGTGTTCTACCACGCCCACTTTATTCCCAGTCTTGTACACTAGTGTATTGGCAAACATGTGTACACATATATGTTGGTAGGTTATATACCTTCCAAGGGATATAATTATAGGTCACAGAATATAGGACAGATCCTGCCAGACTCTTCATTAGCAGCGTGAGACTTTCCTCTAACACCCAATGCAGTAGATCTCTTTCATGATAGCTTGCTGTGAGGGAGGAAGTAAAGTGGGTCCCTTTGCGATTCAATGATGAACTATCTTTCCACAATTTACGGGAAGGACCTGAGGAGTCTTCTTTTCCCAGCCTCCTTCTCCAGACATGTCTGCTGTCTCGCCCTGGCTGGCCTAGCACTCATTGTGTAGACCTTGCTGGCTTTGAACTTGAAGGATCCCCTTGAATCTGACTGCTGAGTGTGAGTGTGCATAGTTATTTGCTACTACCTGGCTTGCCCCTCCCCTTTTTTATTGGATTACCTGACACTTTTTTTCCTATTGAGTCCAGAAATGAGGGGCAGGGTGTTCTTGGGGTTTGGGCCCAGGACCCCTGGAATACTGGGCATACTGGGCAACAAAGCACTCTGCCAATCACTGGGCACCATCTCCAGCTGATTTCTAGGAACTCTTTTTTTTTTAACGACTGAGTTTTATTATTTTTTAATTATGTGTAGTTAATGTGTGTAGGTGTAGGCGTGTGAGTGCAGGTGCCTCCAGAGGTCAGAGATGTTGGGTCCCCAGAGTCATAGTTCTGAGCTGTTGTGGGTACTGGGAACCAAACTTGGCTCCTCTGGAAGAGCAGCTGCAAGTGCTCTTCTTAATCGCTGAGCTCTCTCCCCTCCGTCAGGGATTTCTAGGAACTTTTTGAGTTCTTTTTTTAATGTGTTTTTTAGTTTTTTTATTTAGATTTTTGTTTTCCTTTGAGGCAGGGTCTTACTATTTAGTCCTGAAACTCAATATATAGACCATCCTGGCTTTAAACTCACTAAAAATCTCCCTGCCTCTGCCTCCCAAATGGTAGAATTAAAGGACTATACAACCATACTGGGCTAAAAAGGCATTTTCTTCTGGAGATAAGATCTCATGCAATCCAGGTTGCCAACTCTGAATTTATTGTGTAGCCAAAGATGACCTTGAATTTCTAATCCTCCTGCCTCTACTTGCTGAGTGCTAGGTGCGGACCAACATACCCAATTTACACTGTGCTGAGGTTCAAACCTTGTTTTTTGAAGCAGGGTCTCTTATGGGACCTGTAGCTCACCAATTAAACTAACCTGGCTGTCCAGTTAGCTAGCCCCAGTGATCTGCCTTTCTCTGCCTTCTCAGCACTGGGGTGGCAGGTGTGACTGTGTCCAGTCTGTGTGAATGCTGGCTTGGATCCAGGTCCTCTTGCTTACATGACAAGCACTTTACCAACTCAGCTGTCTCTCTGGCCCCTTTTTCAAGTAGTCTCATGTATTACTTTTCTCTCCTAGTACTTCTTTTGGTCTCTTAAAGAAATATATCTATAGCTAGGTCTTTATTTCTTTTTTTTTCTTCCTTTCTCTCTTTCTTTCTTTTTTTGTTTTTGGTTTTTTGAGACAGGGTTTCTCGGTGTAGTCCTTGCTCTGTGGACCAGGCTGGCCTCCCGAGTGCTGGGATTAAAGGTGTGCGCCACCGCCGGCTGGCTGTGATGATATTTTTTACGTTGTCCTGGAAGTTTTGTTGTTTGTTTTGCCTTTCACCTTTAACTGTTGTATGGTGTGAAGTAGGGATGGAGTTTGGGGGTTTGTTTTGTTTTCCTCCCCTTGTGGGTGAGGTTGACTCATCGCAGTCTTCAATCAGCAGTTGAGTTTTGACTGCTGGTTTGTGTTGGTTTGGTGGTGGTGGTGTTTGTTTTTTAGTTTGTGACAGTGTTTCACTAGATAGCCAAGGCTGGCCTTGAACTTCATCCTTTTACTTTAGCCTCCGAAATGCTGGGATTACAGTCATGTACCACCATGCCCATCTTGGGCAATGTGTTTTAAATGGTCATTAGCTTGTCTCTGCAGAGATCTGAATCAGTCTGGTTATTGACAATGTCTAAACAGGCACTAGAATAGGCTGTAGGCTCAGACTGTAGCTCAGGTGGCAGAGTGCTTGCCTAGCGTGCACAAAGTCTTGGGTTCTTTCCTTAGCACTGTAGAACATGGGTGCTGGAGCACGCCTGTAATCACACAGCTGGGGCAGGAGGATGAGGAGTCTGCAGTCATCCTCAGCTATACAGCTAATTTGAGGCCAGCCTGGATTACATGAGATCTTGTCTCCAAAATGAAAATGCAGTTCATGTAGTTGATTTTTTTATTTCCAGGCAAAAGACATTCCATGTAGCATCTTAAGCTTCTGAAGAATACCTCCCCACAACAAACAGCTGTGACACCCCCATGCTCCCAGCTCATTTTTAATTCGAGTATGCATGAATATACAGCAATGTATACTCCATACCTTCTCCCTACATGAGTGCATCTTGTACCTCACACTTCCTCAGCCCCAACAACACTGTGTACTCCAGCTCCCTACACAAATACTTTCTCCTCACTCAGCACCTCCCCCCACCACACTCATACTCTGTTTACCCCAAATATCCCCACACTTACCTCTAGCCCACACCTACCACCTACACATCCAAACCCTGCACACATCCCCAGCATACACAAATCCCCATGAATACTGCCTCCATACCTCCAGCTCCACCACCCCCTCCCTAAGTAACAGAGGGCGTGGCCTGACGATGTGTCTGTTGTATGGGATGCCCCCCCCAGCCTTGCCTTTAATCTGGGTCCTCTAGCCTCTCTGAGATTTGCTTTGGAGGGAAGCAACAGCATGTTCTCTGGAAAGAATTCCAAGAAGAGAACCAATCGTCTCAGTAACAAAGCCCCTTCGGGAGTCGTATCTACATTCCAGGGCTGTTTTGATCCAGGGCTCAGAAGAGCTGTTCTGTCTAGAGAGAACACGTTAGGATTGGAACAATCGCCCCTCCAGCCTTCAGTGTTCTTAGGGCAGGGCAGTGGCTGGATTCCTTGCATCTGGCCAAGCTGTCCTGTCCTGGGTCCTAGAGCTGTGATAGGCAGGTCCTTTCTCCATAGGAAGTGAAAGTGAGTATATGCTGAAGTCACTCCTGTAAAGCCCACTGCCAGTGGGGGCTGGGGGCTGTCATCGTGTTTTCTGTTGAGTACCACGGTACACTGTGCCAGGGGCTGGAGGTTGGGGAGGCTAACCCTGCACACCCCCAGTTACCATCCAGTACACTACTCGATTCTGTGGAGGGTTCAGAAGCCATTAGCATACAGGAGGAGGGTGGCACTTAGACGCAAGGGCTACCTACATGTAGGTAGAAGCTTCTGCAACAGTGTGGGTGCATGTACCCCACTTTTTCTCATCAGTTGGCTTACAGGTCTTGTCCTCTTCTGGGGTCTTTGTCCCAGGCTGTGTAACTCAGCTTTACCTGGCCAAGGGACTAGAAAATACTCGAGATATTGAGTGGAAGGCATGGAAGAGGAGGAGGGGCAAGAACTGGGCAGGTGGAGTGGGAATCTCTTGACTCAGGAAGTCTCTTCCCACCTCTGTGTCCCTTGTGTGGTGTGACCTTCCTGGCTTGCACTCAGTTTTCTGTATGCAGTTAGAATCTTCAGATTTGTGTCATCCCCAGGACAAGAGCAGACCTTTCTCTCTGTGACAGTATGAAGGGATGGGACATGTGTGCTGGAATATATTTAGGGGTTTGCTTTGAAAGATACACATTTAGTGTGCGTGTGTGTGTGCATGCGTGCGTACGTGCGTACTTGACGGTGGACAACCTGCAGGATTCGGCTCCCTCTCCCATCATATGGGGTTAAACAGAAGTGATGGCTTGGCAGTCAGCACCTTTGCCACTGGCCTCTTTTGGGGGTGGAAGGAGACTGGATGCTGTGCAGGTTGGCCTTAAAGTCATTATATAATCAAGAGTAACCTTGAAGTTCTGATCCTCCTGCCTGCTGAGATTACAGATGTGGGCCTGACCCTAAATGGAGAGGTTAGTTAGGTGACCTTGGGACAAGTGTAGGAGGGTGCCACTCTGGAAACGTAGGCAAGAGTGTCAGGCTCTGCTGTCTCCATGCCTGGGGCTTGGTGCCTGTTGATTCGATGACCTGTTCTGTTCCAGCCACATCACAGACGTTTCCTCATGTTCCTTCCCTCAGAGTTTGTCGTTACTTTGCAGTTCAAGAAATTGCAGCTCTGAACCAAAAACTCGCCCAAGGTCCCACAGTAGACAGTTCTCAGAACCCTGCCAAGCCCTCTTGCGGTCTGGCTTTCTCAGCCCTTCAGCTGAGCATATGAATTAAAAAGTTCTGCTTCCCAAGGAAGCCTGAGTGTAGGTGAGGATCGTTTAAGTAGTAGTTCCCGCAAATAAATGTGCCAGTTTTGGCTTGTGGTTCAAATGGCTTAATTAGGATTTTATCACTTGTAGATCACACCAGAGAGGAGACAGCTGTCTTCCTGTCTCAAACTGTGACACTGAGAAGCAGCTGACCAGACCTGGGGTTAAAATAGCTTGTCGTCTCCGAGGAGTCTCAGCACAGTTTGTTGTGGAGACTTGCCTGGCAATTGATGCGAATTTTGCTTTTCAGACTCCGGGCTCTGAGAGTGTTCTGCAGCGTCTGTCATCCCACTGACCACAGGGCTGATTTGGTTGACCTGGCTAGCTACTTGGATGTCCGCTTCCTCCTGGAGCGTAGCCTTCCCAACAGAGGCGGACTAACTATTCTTTGGTGACGGGTATATAGGTAGCTGTGTGCCCGCCCCCACCCTGCCCCACTTCCCAGTGCCCTAATCTCCAGACAGGCTCAGAAACTCAGATGCCTGATGTTGGGGCTTGGTTTGAACTCAGTTCCATGTTAGAACAGAGGGAATGGAATGATTATTACCTGCAGGCTGGGTAAGGGTCTTGGCTTGCTGTCAGCAGCCAGCCTTTGTGGTAGCCAGACTTGGAGAACATGCTGGGATCACAGAACACTGCACTGTGAACTCCCGGCAGAGCACCTCCATTTGTAAAGTCGGCTCTGGACACAGCACCTTGTCCTTGTTTCATCGCTGACTCTCCACCCCACACGGTCGTTGCTGGCAATGGCCGTATGTAAACAGAGCACTTGTTACAAGCAACAGAAATCAATGCTGGCTGATTTTAAATGAAATCAAGTATTGTGTATTTTATTTAAAGATTTGTTTTTTACTGGCTGTGGTGGCATGTGCCTTTAATACCAGCACTTAGGTGACAGAGGCAGACAGATCTCTGTGAGTTCAAGACCAGCCTGTTCTACAATAGTGAGTTCCAGGCTAAGGCTACAAAGTAAGACCTTATCTTTAAGGAGGTGGAGTGTCGCCATGTAGCTTTGGATAGCCTGGAACTCACTAGTAAACCAGGCTGGCTTTGAACTTGAAGTCACAGTGGTCTGCCTGCCTTTGCTTCAGTTTCTATTTTTTCGTTACCTGCATTCCTGTATTGTTGTGGGGGGTATGTGCATGTGAGTGTAGTTGCCCTCCAAAATCAAAAAAGGCATCAAGTCCCCCAGAGCTGGAATTACAGCCTGTGAGCCATCTGACATGGGTGCTGAGAAACAAATTCAGGTCCTCAGGAAGCAGTGTGTACTTGTAGCCTCTGAGCCTTCTCTCCAGCTCCTGTACGTGTTTAAAAAGAGAATGTAGTCATGCAAGTCTGTCATCCCAGTACTTTTGGTAGCCCAGGTTAGCCTCCAACTCATACCACTGAGGTTGACCTTGGCCTCCCGATCCTCCTGCCTCCACCTTCTAGGTGCTGGGTTTACAGATACTTGGCCACCATTTCCAACCCTTGGAATCCATTTTGTTGTAGCTGAGGGGTGTCTCTGCTCTCCCTCTGCAGAGTATCACTCACAGTTCCCAGTATTGTGTGGTATATGGCCAGAGTCACTTTCCTATTATTGCAAGATATGCTGGGACAGTGAGTATGGGACACTTGAGGTTTCTGTAGTATACACTGGGCCTCTCTTTTCCTCTCTGCTCCAAATGACGTGGTAAGGTAGACGGAAATGAGCCTGAGGTCCAGCCAGTTTCTGCACTTCTCTTGCTGTGTATTTTGTCTGAAACTACTGTACCCCTGGAGGAGACATTACATCATGTAAGTGGTTTTTCTCTTCTCATCCTGCCTGCTGTGTCCAGAGCCCACTGTGGTGACCACAGTAGCCCTTAGACAGGTGGCCACTTCCTTCTCTGGTTCAGCTTCCTGAAGAGGGATGTACTCTGACTTAGACTTCTTAGCTAGTCTTGTGCTAGAGTGAGGTCCTGAGAGTGGGCGGGACATTGAACATGCTAGTTCCCAGCTCTTGCCCTGAACCTTCTCATTTGGTAGGTGCTGTTTATCACACGTTCTCGTAGCTGCTGGCTGTAGTTCCTCCTGAGCTAGATAATATCTGAGGCCTTTGCAGTGCCACAAGTTGGTGGTTTTCTTTTCATTTGGTCTGAGAATGGGCCGTGGTTGTAAATCTTGCTATTGTACAAGTATTCTTGTATTCTGAAAGCATGATACAGTCAGGAAACAGCAGTAAACAGGCCAAGCCAGCCTTTATCTGCTGGGAGCAGTGAGTTAACAACCAAGTACCTTAGTTGTCCTGAGCCAGGTTGTTGGGATAGGATAATCCCAGATCACTGTTATGTACAGCATCTAGAGAGCTTGGCATGTCCACAAGTGAAGTGTGAGCAGATGTGGCAGCAAGTGCACTGTGCAGCATGCATTCAGACCCTGGAGAGGCCCCTCTGCTATCCTTGAATGGCTCTTCTGACCCACATTGAGCTTGTTGCTTAAGTGGCATCAACCAGTGACTTATCCTTTCCTTCCTGGCTCTTGTTAAATGTTCTTAATAAATACCACTGTTTACATTGTTGCCACCTGTCTGTCTTCCCTCTTCTGTCCAGCAGGACCTTCCCAGTATACCTGTGTCTTTGGAAATTGTCTTTTCCCCTCTGCCTGGATATAGGATTCTGCCTCATCATACCGTTCTTTCCTGTGACCCTCATGATCCTTGCCATGCCCACTTGGGCTCCAGGTGGATGTGGGCTTCATCCTGTCTGGTTCCCACCATCCCAGTCCCCTGTGGTGTTGATGCCATGTAGTGATTATACACTTGCCGTCTCCTCGACTGCCCCAGCTCCAAGGGCAGCAAGTTCACCTTGGTTCCTGCCTGCCTTCAGATAACAAGACTCAGGCACATGGGTTTGGAGTTGACTGGACTGAGATTTTCTTAAGGAAAAGCAGACTTGCCTTGTGGACAGTGCAGTGCTTATTTAAAAGTCTCGGGCCAAAGTGACTAAAGATCTGCAGCCAGCCGGCGCATGGCAAATGTGGCTCTGGCGGGTCTGGCCCTCCCCCATCCCCTTCCCTGCTAAACCATAGATTACATTCCTACAGCTAGACACCAAGGTCTGTTCCCTTATTTGGCCACTTCCTCCTCCTGAGGCTGACCACCAAGGTCTGGCTATCAAAGGATTGAAGTCCAGCAATCGGAAGCCCCTTTTTGGCTGCCCTAATTATAATCTGTCCACTCCAAATTAACCAAGTCATCCCAATATAGGGTTCCCCCTTTTCCCTTTATAAACTGCTGTTTGCCTATGGACCACATCTGTCTCTCCTCTCTATCCAGAGGCAGTCCTTTGTCCTTCCAGGACACATATCCTTTCTCTCTCCCTTGTTCCCTTCCCCTTCTCCCTCATCCTCTGTCTCCTGTCCTTGTCTCTTATTCTCTACCCTTTGTCCCTCTAGGGCAAATACATCTCATTTGTGCTGAGAACTTGGTCTTGGTGTGTCCTGTGCAGACTCTGGTCTTTTCAGTGAGGGCAAGCAGGATGAACTTCAGGGGGAATCATGAAGCCAGACAGTGGGATCACCACAGTCTTACACAGGTGTGGGCTAGTGGAGCTTTGTCAGTGGTCCACAGGGAATAAAACTGGGGGTTTTAGTTTGTGCTAGGCATTAAAGAAGATGGAGGCATGCTGTGGATGCCAAGAGCCCTAATGTCCTAGCTGTGGTGTTGGCTGGTGGGGTGGGGGTGTAACTGCTCATGTGTGAGGTTAGAGGTCAACCTATTTTAAGAATCAGTTCTTTCCTTCATGGGATCTTAGAATTGAACTCAGATCATCAGATTTGTATGACAAGTTCTTTTACCTTGTGAGCCATCTCGTCCTGTTTTTCTGTTTGTTTTGTTTTGAGATAGAGTCTCTTGTATCTGAAGATAACCTTCAATTCTTATGTTTGATTTTCTTCCTTTTAAAAAAAAAAAGATTTATTTTTTATGCATGCAGTATTATGTTGGTGTGTATGAGCGTGTATGTCTGCAGGCCAGAAGAGGGCACCAGATGTCATTACAGATAGTTGTGAGCCACCATGTGGTTGCTGGGAATTGAACTCAGGACCTCTGGAAGAACAGCCAGTGCTCTTAACCTCTGAGCCATCTCTCCAGCCGGACCTTTAATTCTTGATGTTCCCATTTCTGCCTATTTCTGAGATTATGGGCATGTGCCATTCATATCTGGTTTATGTGGTACTTGATATCAAACCCAGAGCTTCTTCCTTGCTAGAAGCACTCTGTCAACTGCTCTACATCCTGTTTTAAGTATTATCCAGGAGGGACTTGTGCCACGTCATGCATGTGGAGGTGCAGGGACAACTTGTGCAGATGTCTTTACTGCATATATCCTTTTATGCACCCTGTTTCGACAGTTGATTCTGTTTGGGTCACAGATGCTGTTGAGGTTGTTGCCTCTGTTGCCTGGTGAGTGAAAGTTTTTGGCACCTGTCAAGGAACTGTCTGGGAGGACCCAGAAATGGTATGAACCAGCAGAGCTGGCTCGGATGCGTATGGGCAGTATATGGGCATCATCTGCAGGGCCATGAGGTTTCTGGGTCCTTGCTTATCATTTGCATAGGCTCCCAGGATGGTGAGAACTGGAGAGATGGACCCCCCCTCCCTCCTGAGTCCCGGACACTAGCTAGGGCTTGTGGAAGAAGGGAAGCCCTTGTGCTCTCCAAGCCTGGCCTAGGAATCAGCTTACGTCACCAGAAGCAGAGATTCTGGGTGGCTGCACCAGCCCCACACTGACCAGCTGACTCTTGCTGGTGACCCCGGCTGTCTACCATGAAGTAGGGAAGAGGTCCCAGGCACCTTCTCTCTTGCCACATGAAGCTGTCACACAATCCAGAAGTCTTGCAGCCTGCAGCCTCCGCAGGGCTTTGTGATTGGCTTACTAGCACTTGGGCTGAGAGTACATGAGGAAGGCCTGGCAGTTAGGAGCTCGCTCTACAGCAGAGGTAACCCTTCCCCCCCAAGATAAGGGGAAGTGAGGTCAGGTGAGAAGGTGGGGAATGATCTCATTGTTGAGCATCAGTTAGCATCTTAGCTGAAAATTTTAGCCCTGTGTAATGGAGGTGTTCATGCTAATTTAGGAGACCAGGCCTGCAATGTGGCTGCTGGGTCTGCTGCTGTGTGTAGTCTAGGTTACAAAGGGCATATGCAGGCCTCAGCCAGCCCTCTCTCTGTGGCCCGGCAGTGCTAGGGGTGAAGGTGCTGTTGAACTTGTAAAAGGTCCTAAGACACTGACTAGGCTTTTTGGGGTCTGTTCACCAGCCATGGCCAGGAAGCAGTTTAGGGTTAGTATGGTCAAGATAGCCCCTTGCAGCTGGATTTCTTGATTGCTTTTGTTTTTTGGTAAACTGTTTTGACAGCAGAATTAAAATGGAAATATGTTACACACAGTTGTGTTGGGCAGCTCCAGCCTATCAAGTCTAGCTATTTGTAAGCATAGTTGCCATTGGTAGCAACCCAGGCTCTGTAGTGTGGGGCTCAGCTGTGCCCTCACATTCTTATGTCTGTTTCAGTGAGCAGCTGGCCTGCTGGACTGTGCCCAGCAGGCTGAATGATGCCAGAGTTCCAATTTTCCGTTCTGAGAAGCACTGTTCTGAACACCTACCTCTGCATGAATTTCTAGTTATTTCTGGTTTTCAGAATTGGAGTATTTGGTCCAGAAATGGTCTTGTCTTTTGGTAGTTGGTTTATATATCTCTGGAATGGCATCAAAAGAGCTGTCAACCCAGTGGCATGTCATAAGAGTGCTTTTGAGTCTAATGGAGAGGCTAGGCATGGTGGATTTCTGTGAGTTCAAGGCCATCTTGGTCTATACTGAGAGTTGTAGGTCAGTCAGGGATATCTCTGTCTATCTATACATACATACGTATGTACATATATACATACATACATACATATGGGGGAAAGAGAGAGACAGAGAGACTCAGACTCTAGGAGACTAGCTCTGTGTGCCACATCAGGGCAGAAATTGGGCCAGAACAAGGAGTAGGCGTTTAGAGGGGAGCAGCCAAGGCTTGAAGGCCACCCTCCCACTGGGGTCCTGTGTGACTCTGGATGAGTTACTTAATTACACTATGCTCTGATTTGCTCATCCGCAAAAACAGAAAGGAATGCTGACCTTATAAAATGTGGCTATTGGATAATTGGTTAATTGGTTAATTGGATAGAATTGATTACATCCAGAGCACAGTTTTTTGTTTAGTTTATTCAGAGCTGAGAATTGAACCAGGGCCTCAGGCATGCTAGGCAAGTGCTCTGCCACAAAACTATACTCCTAGTACCATTGATTATATTCAGTAATGTCAGTGTTACTCAATGACATAGGTTGCCAACATGCTGTTGTCACTCATAAGTAGGAAAGATGGGACAGAAATGAATGTTTGCATCCAGCTCTTGGTAGAGCTCACCTCCTAAGCACTAGGACCTAGTGTGATGCCGTCTTTTTTTATTGAATGAACCTACTTAGGTTTTATCCCTCCTGCTCTCTCCAGAAGGGAGCATCATTGAGTTGGGGGATGGCGTGGTGGGAGTGTGCCTGCCTAGCTTTCACAAAGCCCTAGGTTCACTCTCTAGTAAAGCTTGAAACCAGGCGTGCAACCCTAGCACTCAGAAAACAGAGACGGACAAAGGCAGGGGGGTCAGAAAGAAGTTCAAGGTCACTCAACTACATAATGAGTTCTAGACCACCCTGGGATACATGAGTCCCTGTCTCAAGGCTAGACAAGTCAGTCAGTAAAGTGTTTGCCATGCAAGTATAGGGAACAAAGTTTTATCCCCAAGATCCATGTAAAAATCAGCATGGTTGAAAAAAAAAATTGCAAGGCCAGGCAGTGGTGGTACACACCTTTAACCCCAGCACTTGGGAGGCAGAAGCAAGTGGATCTCTGTGAATTCAAGACCAATCTGGTCTACAGAACAAGTTCTAGGATAGCCAGGGTTACACAGAAAAACCCTGTTTCAACCCCCCCCCCCAAAAAAAAAAAGCCAGTGAGGTAGCTCACCCTTGAATTCTGGCATCAAAGAAGCAGAAACAGGAGGCCCCTGGGGCTCACTGGTCAGTAGTCTAGCTTAGTTGATGAGTCTCAGGTCACCAGAAAACAGACAGTATTCCCAAGGAAAGCATCCAAGGCTGTCTTCCGGCCTTCACACACACTGCGCACACATATGTGCATGTAAACATACACATAAAGATAGTTTTTTAGAAGCGGGAAAGGTTAGTTTTGCATGAGAGAAGGAGAGTTTGGGAGCATAGAGTAGACGAGATGAAGGAGCAGATGTGTATGGTGGAAAGACCTAATGCGTAGACAGACACTTAGAAGCTCAGTGGGGTAGGTGGGAGGCCTGATAGACTGAGTAGTTGGGCATCTCTAAGCCTCAGCTCTCCATCTGTGCAGGGGCAGTGCTGAGAGACCCGGACAAAGGGATGCAAGAAAAGCTCGTCAGTGCTGGCCCGATCCTTCCCCAGTGGTTCGTTCACTTAGTATTGGTTAAGCTGTTGTTTTATGCCAACCTCTGCAATGTGTAACTATCACACACACACACACACACACACACACACACACACACTCTCTCTCTCTCTCTCTCTCTCTCTCTCTCTCAACGCACGCACGCACCCCAAGACAAACAAAAGAGTATATTGTTTAAGCCATGACAAGTGTAAATGACTTTCCATTTCTAGGACCAGGGTGCTAAATACTTAAGTCTGTTGTGGTTCCAGTAATTCGGCTGGCTGTCAGCTTTCTTGTGTTTTCATGAGTTGGGGTGTTGGTCAGGTGGGAATGAGAGAATAGCTGATTCCCTAGGAGGAATGCCACAGAGTCAGGTATGAGTCTGGCCCACCACTGTTGGACAGCAGGATTTGGACCTTGCCCAGATGCCAATCAATATAGTAAACATTCCCATAGTAGGCATCAGGGAGCAGAAGGGTTGCACTGGACAGTGGACTCAGGTTCTCTTCTTGAGTATCAGGTATGCTAAGTACCACCAGGGCCACTTGTCCCAGAGAGGTCCTGCAGTTTGCTTATAGCCCCACCACGGGTGAGGATTGATAACAGGATTTGCCCACCCTCTGCCCAGTCTAAGCTTGTGGTCTAGGCTTCCTGTATTCCTCAGGGCTTCCTATAGGAGAACCCAAGTGGAAGTTTGGAGCCTCTCAGAGTGCTGGGCTGCCCAGATGAACCAGTCTAGTCTGGTTCTCTGTAAGGGAAGGGGGACTGTGGGTTTGCCATGCCCTCTGCCTAACCTTCCAGTTTGTTACTTCCTGCTGCTGCTGAGAGTGAAGCCCTGGGCACTGGGAGGACCTGTGCTCACTCAGCTGTACCGCTTGTTCCCTGTTCTGCCTTCCTCTGCCCCTTCCACTCTTCCTTTAACAGACGAGACAAGTGAGGTATACTTTGGAGACCCTCCCAGCCATCTAGAGAGCCACTGCCCCTTGCCGTGCTGTTGATACCATCCCTTCCCCTCCTGGGGCCACATTCCCCATCCCCACCCCACCCTCCGAGAATCCAAAAAGTTCTGGATTTTTCTCCAGAAAGCTGTACCTTCTAAAACCTGCCCTGTGTGCGTGTGTGGTCCTTGGCCCTGGAGTCCGGTCAGGTACCCCAGTTAAGAATCCCCATCGCCCTGAATCTCCATGCACTTGTCCTTTGTCTCCTTGGCTGCCAGCTTGCAGCGCAGTTCCTAGCATCCGGGATCCGGTCAGTGTTTATGGAGGAGTTGCCTGCCACCTCCCTGCACTGTGGCAGGGTGTCCAGTTGCACTTCTGGCAAGAACAAGAGCTGACTTGGCCTGAGGCCAGCTCCCTGTGTTCCTCGGACACATATCAGATACCAGTGATCCCAGGCCCAAGGCCATGCAATTGCCAGCAGGAGCTGCATTGGCCCTGCATGCTGCTGCCTTGGTGTCAGTGGACAGCGGGGCTAGTCCTGCCTTTCCTCTGTGACCAGGGGCTCTTTTTTTACTGCTGAGGACATTTGAGCAAGCATGGACCCTCAGCTGCTGCACTCATCAGGTCTAGTCTGCCTGAAAGCTGCCCTGCCCTTTCTTTGTCCCTTAGCACGACCACCTCCTTTGTCCTCGGCACCCTCATTTCCCAGTGAGTCATTAGCAGTCACAGCCGCACTGTCTCCTCCAGTCTCTCCTCAGCCTGTCCTGCCTGACTCCAGACCTAGTTCCAGCTCCTATCCTGGGCCTTAGCTTGGCTTCCTCGCTGCTCTCCCAGCTGCCAGCCGGGCACTTTGTTCTTTCTCTTTCTCTTTTCACAAACCTCTGGAGACTAGCTGTACCCACAGGGCAGCTGTGGCTCCTGCTGTGACCCATCTGTGCCTGCTGACCCCTAGCATGCCATGCCACACTCTCTGAGCTCAGAGTGAGGGCCAGGTGATCCATGTCTATGTCTGGTGCCCATATGGAGGCTAGAAGAGGGTGCCTGGTTCCCCCAGAAGTGGAGTTATGGATAATTTTGAGCCACCGGGTGGGTGCTAGGAATTGAAGCCAGGTCCTCTGGAAGAGCAGCCAGTGCTCTCAACTGCTGAGCATCTCTCCAGCCCCTCCAAGGCATCATCTAACATATCTTCTCATGGCCTGGATGAAGTAGGTATAATGTCCTCTCTGCTCAGAGGTTTGCTGAGAGCATCATAGAAGACCCATGGGAATGCAAGCCCACTGTGAGCTCTGTAGATGCCAGCAGGCAGGCTCTGTAGCCCTGTGCTCGTTCTACAGCCCTCTCCTCCCTGCCCTTCGGGAGCTGTGCCACCCACCCAAGCTGCAGACTTTCTTCCTCCCTCCCTCATCATTTCCTTCTTGTAATAGTGATGACGCCTCACCATGATTGTCCTTGTTTTCAGAGATGAGGAAACCAAGGCCAGACCTTCCCAAGGCTGCACAGTCAGTGTGAAACAGCCTGATTTTCCACGGTTGTAAGCTAGAGCACACATGCTCTACCAGGGGCAGGTGTCAGCCCTGTGGGGACAAACTGGTAAGACAAGTGTCTTCCAAGAACTCACAGGCTGGTGTCAGAGTTGACCCTCAGACGGAGCTCCTGGCAGCGGTTTGCATTGGGGGGCCTGGAAAAGGAGCCCTACAGCTCAGTGGAATCAGTCTGCCTCGAAAGGTCAGAACCTCTGTTGTGATCTCCCACCAGTCTCTGGGCAATAAAGACATACAGTTTCTGGTCCCAAGCATGGTGGTGTTCAGTCCAGGGCTTATCATTCCATCTTCAGGGTGAGTCAGACTCCAGTGGCTGCCCTACCCCACTAAATACCCTTATAACACAGCTCCAAGGGCCACCACACCCAACAGGAAGTCCCTCCACCCCATTATGAGGTGGCCCTGGCTCTGGGGTCAGGCAGCAGGGTGCTGTTGTGGGACCTGCCATGTTTGTCCAGCATTGTCAGCCTTTTCCTGCCCCTGCCTTGGGCACTGCACGACCATCTGCCACTCTGCTTCCTTACTCTGACCTGAGTTGGAGCAGCAGAGGCTTGAACTCTCCTCCTAGGGGACTGCAGTGTTCAATGTGTCTGTTTTCATGGGGAGGGGAAGGATTTGAGGCCTTGTTTGCTGATGTCTTTAAGTTTTTATTTATTTACTTGTTTATTATGGGGTGGGTTGGGGGTTGGGGTATGCATGCCACCACATGTATGTAGAGGTCAGAGGTCAACTTGCAGGAGTTTGTTCTCTCCTTCCACCAGTGATCAAACTCAGGACATCAGGCTTGACCAGAAGTACCTTTACCCACTAAGCCGTGTTACTAGCTCAAGGCCTTGTCTTTCTTGACTGATACACAGAGGGCTGGTTCCTATGGAAATCTAGTGGTTCCCATGGAAATCTAGTGGGCTGATGGACGAGGCGTGTGTGCCTGTACATTGAGAAATGGTCTGCACTGTGAGCTCTTGCTGGTCTCCAACTGCTTTGGAAATGGGGTAAGGGTGATGAGACATTCCGTCAGCAGCTGGCACACCTCCCCCTAGCCTTACCTCTATGCCCTAGCTCCCTTCTGGAAGTAAGAGCTGAGGCTTCGAAGAGCTTAGTTCTTGGGACATCTCAGGATGACCTTGTTCTTGACCACTCAGCTCAGATCCTTCATCTTTGGTGCACTTGGCCCTGAATAGAGGCCCCAGCTCTCCCTTTTAACTTCAGCACCCTTTACACTCAGTCACAAGTAGCAGCCGGTCGGGGCAAGTCCAGGCTGGGAGTGGAGCTGTCTTCTGGCTCTGGTGTCTTCCTTCCACAAGCGCCCTCACGTCACATGGGCAGCACCAGAGGGAGACCCTGCCACCCCTCCTGCTTCCTTGGGTCCCGGCAGTGGCAGCCTACTGGCCGGGACGGTTTTGCCAAGCAGTTACCACTTCCAGGAATACTCTCTTTGACTGCTTGGTGCCCCGCCCCACGAGACATCTAGAATCGAGTTGAAGGGCTACCTCCCTCTCTGACAGCACCTTGCCGGTTCCCCAGATGTACAAAACCCTCAGCAAAGCCTTCCTCACCAGGTCTGTCTTTGAGTACACTGAGGCTCCTCAAAGATATAACCCTTTTTCCTTTATCATGAGCCCAAGACAAACCCAGCACACACAGAGGACTGGGGTACAGAGATGGACTCTGTCTTAAATTTGGGGGAAGGAACAGCGAGGAAAAAGGTAGTCTCTCCTCCCTTTTCCTCTCTCCTGTGTGTCTGGTTGAGGACTGAACTTGAGGTAGTGGCTCTGCAGTCAGTCAGTCAGCAGTGTGGATGGAGCAGGAGTGCTCAGCTAATGAAGGCCCTCTCCAGGAAGAGGTAACAAGTGTGAAGAGCTCAGGTGGAGGCCTACCCAAGGCTCAATAAAGCGCGTGCTGTCTGGCATGGAGAAAAGAAGTCTGAGCAGGGTGGCGAGAGCCCGTAATGCCAACACTCGGGATTACACTCGAGCTAAATGTCCACACCCTGTTAGTTGGCGCCCGTTCCCCGCGACAGAGACCGACAGAACATAGTTACCGACACATTTGACATCACCACAGGCCTCACAGATGCTGGGGGGGGGGGGTATTATAAGCTACTTGGTGCCAGCAAACTGAGTGATCTAGATGAACTGTATGGTTGGTTTTGTTTGTTTTTGACTTAAGGAGAGATAGCAGCTGAGGAGAGAGGTCGTTCAGTAAATGGCTTGCACAAGCACGAAGACCCGAGTTTGATCCCCAGCACCTGTGTAAAGCCAGACCTGGGCCAGCAGCATGGCTCCATGGGTAAAGTCAGTTGCCACCAAGCCTGGTGACCTTAATTCAGTTCCTGGGACCCATATGGTTCAAGGAAAGAAGAGATTCTCGAAAGATTTCTTCCATGTATGCATGTACCCAATAAATAAATGTAATTAGTACTGATAAGTGAAACTAAAAAGCCAGGCATGCTCTGTGTGCCTATAATCTCAGTGCTGAGGAAGCAAAGGCAGTTGGCTACTTAGGCTCGCTGGCTAGCTAGCCTAGCATAGTTAGCAGCAAGTCCCAGGCTGCTGAGAGATGTGTTCCAATAAAACAAGATTGACGAGGCTGCCAGAATGACTCAGTAGTTAAGAGCACTTGCTGTTCTTCTAGAGGATCCGGGTTTGATTCCTAGCAGCCACGTGGTGGCTCACAACCATCTGCAACTCCATTTCCTGGGGATCCGAAGTCCTTTTCTGACTTCTGCATACATGGTATGCCTGCGTACACTGGGGCATCCAAATCTACACACTAAATAAATAAATACTAAAACAAAAACCCAAGGTGGATGACCCCTGAGCAATGATACCTAGGGTTGACCTCTGGCTTCCACCTGTGTATACAAGTTCATGTGCACTCACACACACATACACAAATACACATACACACACACACAAAAAAAACATTTTTAGAATTGAACACCCTGATAGTCTAATCCAAAGCTGTACTAACTTGACACATGGTAAGGATGATGGTAGGAAAATATTAAAATGGGGTTTTTTTTGTAATTAAGTTTTCCTAAGAGCAGAAACATTTAATAAAAACATTCTGGTTCATAACCTAGGGGAGTCTTGAACCCAGGGCTGGGTGTTTCCAACACCATTGGCACTTGTGATGATGGCATGAACAGGGCAAAGTGTACACTCTGTGTACTCAGAACCAAGGCCACAGTGAAGTCCCTTCACACAGTACAGGTGAACACTGCCAGAGACACCATGAATTCATAGTGCATTTAATTGTGAATTACTTGTTAGTTATTGTATATTTGCTGAATTTTTTTCGTGGTCCCATATTTGGTTATGTGACCCCATTAAGAAACTGGATTTGTCGGGTGGTGGCAGCACACGCCTTTAATCCCAGCACTCGTGAGGCAGAGGCAGGCGGATCTCTCTGAGTTCAAGGCCAGCCTGGTCTACAAAGTGAGTTCCAGGACAGGCTCCAAAGCTACACAGAGAAACCCTGTCTCGAAAAAAAACCAAAACAAAATGGATTCTAGAGGAGAGGGTTGTTGGCTAGTGAGGATGAAGGAGAATGGCTGGGGACTTGTTTTGAAAGAACCTGAGAGGGAGCAAGAATGGAGAATAGAAGGGTTGAAGAGATGGCTCAGTAGTTAAGAACACTTACTGCTCTTCCAGAAGACCAGGGTTCGATTCGCAGTATCGACGTGGCTGCTTACAACTGTCTGAAACTCTAGTTCTAGGGGATCCAGTGCCCTTTTCTGGCTTTTGTAGGCATCAGGCACATATGTGATGTGATACATAGACACGAGCAGGCAAACACACACGGGGTGGGGCTGGGCTAGAAAGGTGTCTCAGCAGTTAAGAGCACTTGTTCTTACAGAGACTCTGGTTCGATTCCTAGTACCCACATGGCTGCTCACAACCATCCATAACTCCAGTTCCAGGGGGATGTGACTCCCTGTTCTGACCTCCATGGGCACTAGACATGCATATGTTGCACAGATATACATGCAAGCAAAAACTCATAAAATAAATCTCAAGGGGAAAAAAAAACCAGAATGGAAAATGGGACTTGGGAGGGAGAGGAAAGGCAGAAAAACTTGGGAAGAGTGTGGGGCCCAGGGTTAGGACACGGAGCTTGATTTAGAAGGTCTCATCATAGTATCTCTGGATGGGAGACTCTAGGCCTCCTGTCTTGCTGGGTGTCTCTACTGGTGCCTTAGCCTGGGCTTAGCTGGCTGTGGCTGGGTCTGTACATGTGACCGTGCCTGAACTGTGTGGGGAGACAGGAAAGGTGGCTGAGGTCAGAGTCATTTTTAGAAACTCAGTACTGCTTTTGATGGGCTGCCAGGTTCTGTGATCTTGAGCATCTCTTCTCATTTTCCCTTCTCTGATAGCCATTTCTGAATTCTCTGTGTGCCCCCCACCCTTGGAACTGAGAATCTAAGATGGGCACTCCTGTGACACTTCTAGTTCTGAGCTCATCTGAGTCTAGGCTGGAGTGAGGGGAATTCTCGGCTCCTGGCAGGGAGTGGGGTAGAGTAGGGCAGCAATGCCTGTGACCTAAGCCAGGATTGGCCCAAAGCAATCATTCTCCTCAGAAATGTTTGCTGTCCCACCTGAGAGTCCCTCTTTAACGGGAGGTCAGAGTACACCTCATCCCCCACCCTGTTCATTTGTTCACCCATTCCTGTCACCACGTGTGTCAGTCCTCGGCCTGTGCTCTCTGCTCTACTCAGCATCCCAGACAGGGGTCTTAGCTGGTTGTCTGTAGACCACTGCTGCACCTGCTCACCAGATGGCTAGGAGGTTTTAAAATGTCACTTGGATACATGGCTGTTTTCTCACTTGTTAATGAGTAACTCGAACCTTGCCAAAGCACTTGAGTGTTTCTGGGGCTCTTGGAGGTGGTGGTGGCGGCGGCCTGTCTCTGGCTGAGTTTAACCTTGCTCTTGGTTGGGAAGGAGTGTGGTGTGGGCAAAGCACTCCTCTCAGAGGTGGGGCCTTCCTACACAGATGGCGCCCTCTTCTGTCAGTTGCACAAACCCTTCCAGAAAGAAGTGGGGGAGGGGGCTAGGCTCTCTGCTCCACTGCCTCCATCCCAGGGAGCAATTTACCAGCCCCTTCCCTGAAGGCAAGCATTTCCGGGATTTGCTGTTGGTAGGGAGCTCTTTATTAGAATATCTGCACACTTTTAGTCCCAGCACTCAGATTACTGAGACAGGTGGATCTTGATGAGTTTGAGGCCAGCCTGTTCTACATAGCAAGCTCCAGGCCAGCCAAGGCTCCATAGTGAGACCTTGTCACAAAAACAAAAAAGAAAGAAAGAATATCTGCACCTCTAGTAGCTTTGTGGGCAAGCCGTTAGTCAGGGAGGGAGCCCATGTCAGCTCATCTTGAGGCCCCATCCTACCCTGTGAGCCACTCAGAGAATGCTAATTTGTTTCTCAAGCCTGAACCTCTGTCTGTTCTTTAGACCACACACTATCTTTGCTCAAGTTATAAGCTGGGAATGCCTTTGCCATTCTGTCTCTCTGTCCTAGGAAACCAGATTCTCCCCTCCCCACCCCGGATAATCATGTTGTTTGTCTCATTTTGTCCTACCTCCTTATCCCCATGAGACAGAGCTGCTTGGGTGGAGGACAGAAGGTATCTTGATGTGTTCTATTATGGAAGGCTTTCAATGAGCCAGACCACATAGGTCATGTGGCCAAGGAATGGCAGGTCTGTCATTGCCCTGGATGTCCAGGTGAGCACTGGTAGACAGTAACATGAAGCAGATGTCACCCCAGAGGGAGGCAGCTGTCAGTGGTGTACAGGACTTTCTAGGAGAGGAATTGCAGGCAGCTACTTAAAATCTAATGTCAGCTCCAGCATATTCTCAGCCATCACAACAGGTTGCAAGTAGAAGCTTCCAGCTTTCTTCTCAGAACACCACTCCAGCAGAGTTCATTGCCAGTAACAAAGTGAGTTTGACATCTTCTGGAGGGCTAGCCTTGGCATGCAGGGCTTCATCCTTGGCCTTGGGTCAAGCCCTGGGCCTGTGACATGGCTCCATACATTTGATTCTGTCCGTGTGTACATGTACCTGTGGTCAGTTTGTCTACAGGGCAGCTAGTCCAACCACAATGATGCTGGGAAGCAGGGAACCTGGGGGTACTTCCTTTTGCAGTAGGCGGAAGTGGCCCTTGTGGTGCCCTTAAGTTGTGGTTCTCTGGGTACCTGGAGATAAACGTCTTACATAAACAGGGAGCGGGCAGATTTAAGGGCTGGTAAAATGGTTCAGTGGGTCAAGGTGCTTGCCACCAAGCCTGGCAACATGAGTTCAATCCCTGGAGCCTACATGTAGAGGGAGAGAACCAATTCCTGAAAACTGTCCTAACCTCTTTAGACTCCAGGAAGTTGTCTTCTGACCTCCATGTACTCTGTGGCATATATGTGCATCACACACACACACACACACACACACACACACACACACACACACACACATTGTAAGAAATTTTTTAAGAACCTGATTTAGAAGAGCAATTTCCTGTAGACCTGTTAAGTGAGTTCTCTTTGCCTGCATCTTCTTTAGTACGTCACAGACCCAGGCAGTGAGTCTTGTCCAAGCCTGGTCCAAGTTAGGTTCCTTCTGCAAGGATCTAAATGGGTCTTTCTGAAGAGGTCTGTGGGCTGGAAAGAATGCCAAGAGGCCTGAGTTCTCACCCTGTCCTAGTTGTTGGTGACCATCTTCCCCCATCTCCCTCCAGCCCAACACATGGCTCCATCCATCTCTGTGAAGGTGGCTGGCGACCATCCAACCCTGAGCAGCTCCATGCAGCCATTTGAGCCCTCCAGCTTTCCCTGCTAGTCGTCAAGGACAACCTTGTTCCTGGGACTGGGCTGGGACCATGGAGGGCTTTTTTATTGTTGTTTTTTAATTTCATTTTATCTTGAGGTAGGGTCTCTCTATAGTCCTGGTTGTCTTGGAAGTCACTATGTAGACTAGGCTGGCCTTGACCTCACAGAGTTCTGCCTGCTTCTGCCTCCCAAGTGCTGGGAGGGTTGTGGAGTTTTAAGTTCTGTCTAGGGAGGGAGCGGGGAAGAGTGAGGCTCCTGTATCTCCCTCCTCAGTTACTTGGCCCTGATTGTCCTCTCCTCACCAGATCCCTAGGTGACCTGAACCACAGTAGGAGTGTTCACCTGAGCAGTGGTTTTCTTTCTTTCCTTACAGGACAGGGAAGATGGGGAGCCACAGACCAAGCAGCTCAGAGAAGAGGAAGAAGATGGGAAGCACAGGTAGTGCCTGTGTGGGGTTCTGGCCATGCCCCATTGCCCTGTGCTCCCCACCAGCATTTGACATTGCTCACATGGCCGCCTTGTTGAGACCTGAAAAGATCAACCCTATCACTAGTTAAGATTGTTCCTATGAATCCTGTGTATGTCCCTCTCTAAGATTCCTCGCTTACTGTCTAGTTCAGTGGTTCTCAACCTTCCTGATGCTGTGACTCTTTAATACAGTTCCTCATGTTGTGCTGACCCCAACCATAAAGTTATTTTCGTTGCTACTTTATAACTGTAATTTCGCTACTGTTATGAATCATAATGTAAATACCTGTGTTTGCTGATGGTCTTAGGGGACCCCTAGAAAGGGTCGTTCGACCCCCAGGTTAAGAAATGCTGGTTGGCTCTTAGTTTGTGTTACATTCTAACCGTATATTACATCTTTTAGTCTTGTTATATACCTTTCATGTGTTCTACTACTTTGCCTGTGTGTAAAGCTCTGAGCCATGTGGTCTGATCATTTGCTCACACCTACTTCTCAGCCTGGATTCATCCTCTTTGTTTCTTTCTTGATACAGGGACTCCTGTAGTCCAGGCTGGCCTCAACTATGTAGCTGGAGCAGATCTTGAACTCCTAATCCTTCTGCTTCCACTTCCAGGTGCGGGATTACAGGTGTGCACCCCCATTCCCAGGCTGGAATCACTCTTGGACACCCAGTTTAAACATGGAGGTTGGCCTGGAGGCCACTTCTTCCTTCTCTTCGCTTGTACTCCCTTAGAGTTGGAGCATTTATTTTACTTTGTGAAATAATGTTGTCTGGTTGAGTTGGTTTAAGTTGATGTGAGGGCTTGGCCAGCCTTCTCTCATGGGGCAGGCATGAGGTCTTCCCTCGTAACTTGGAAGCGCCCTCCACAGAGTCTCCATGTTGCTTTGTTTCGAAAAGATGCTGGGAATTCTGCAGGAACCAACATGTAGAGCAGCGAAGAGCTGTGCAGCTAGTCTCACGGACAGACAGGACAGACAGCGTAATGTCCACACAAGTCCTGCTCAGTTCTTGGCTGGGATGTGGCTGCGGTTAGACTTGGCCTCTTTATAAACAGATGTCTTTGATTTCCTCTGCCCTGGGTAGCTCCCTTCATGCACAGGTACTGCTGTTTGGAGGGTAGGTGTTGATGTAGAAGGTAGGACGGCCCTGTGGGGAGGCAGAGCTCCCCAGAAGAAGCTGGGCTGTCATACTGGAGAAGGCCTTCCTTTAGCAGTGCAGTTGGGGTGAAGGGATATCCCAAAGAGCAGGCTCTCATCTCTGTCTTGCTTCTTCTCTAGCATCAGTCAGAAAGCCCTTTTATTTTGTTTGTTGGCAGTCCTTCAAGGTCCTTGCCGTGGCAACAGCTCTCTATTGTGAGAGGCCTTGTGGTAGAGTCGGCTCTGTACTGAATGAACTGTGTGGTTTGGGGAGCCCCTAGCACCTCGGGGTCTCTTTGCCCAGTGCCCCCAGACTTGTATGATTTGGGGGTAGGTACCTACACGGTCTCCTTTGTTCTTAGTCATGGGTTCTCAGTTGCTAGCTGGAGCCTTGAGTCTCTTTTCACCGACCCCCTTGCTGAGAAAGAAAGGTCTCTGGTGAGTGGTGGGCAGGTCAGTTACACAGAGACTCAGCTAGAGATGGCTCAGCAGCAAAGGACGGCAAGTTGAGGACTGAGGATCAAATTTAGAAACGAGCCCCGCGTGTTACCCAGTCTACCAACTTCACAGTGTATCTGTGTGTGCTGTGGGGGCTGCCACCGTAGACACCTGGGGGGCAGCAGAAGGTGGTGGCATTCTCTACAGGGACACAGGCTGTTTACAAGACAAGGTGTGATAAGCTGCTAGGTACCCTGGGAAAACAGTGTGAACACAAGGCAGCGATGGCTGCAGATTAACACTGGTGAGAGGTGAGGAAACTGGATCCAAGGTGCCTTTGCTGTCTGTAATGTGTGGTTTTATTTTTAAACAAAGACCCAAGGGGAGGAGCAAACCTGTCTCACAGTACAGCAAAATGTGGCTTTTCTTGACTGAGGAAGGGTGAGCATATAAGTTATGACCCGCTTCCTAACTGAGAAAGAAGAGGGGAAACGTAGTTCCAGGCTCCTGTCAGGCCCTGCTCACTCACTAGAGTTGAAGAGGTTGTGTGTGATAAATCACTGGACGCCTATCATTTCGTCAGAGCAGCTGAGGACCAAACATGGTAGACATTGGATTAGGTTCTGCTTCAGCTGCTTGTGATTATGTTCTGCTTTTCTCTCCTCCATGGAAGCCATGAGTATCACGCAGCTTGTCTGGCTTGGGAATGGGGAGCAGTGAGCAGGGAACTGCGTTTGTTCTGCAGCTCTCAGAGAAAAGCAGGCTCTTCCGACTCGGGCTTCAGAGCACAGGGCTTGACCCGGGAATGCAAGCCTTGAGTCTTAGCCAGGTTAACAGAGGCCAGACCCTCGGACTGGACCCTAGACTCCAGTGTTCAGGGCCTGAGCTCTCCAGGAAGGACAGGATGGAGTAAAGGGCAGGTACTCAAGACAGAAAGGGTTCCTCCAGATGCCTGTGGATTCCAGCAGACCCAGATAGCCACAGTCCCCATGGGGAGAAAGCATGACCCTCAGCTTCACTGGAGGGCTGGCCTCTGAGGCTGGTCACTAGTGAGCACGTTGACTTCTTAGGCCCCTTGGAGGTGAGAACAGGCTGTTTCTGGAGGGCAAGACCAGGACAGCAGCCCTGAGTGTCCTGTGGAAACAGTGCCTGCCTAGGCTGTCTTTAGCTGAGGGGCAGGACAAGGCTTTGTGGAGAGTGTGCCTTGAGTTAGCCATGGATATCAGAGGGCAGAATTTGGGTAGTTGGGCCCAGAGTCCTGAACCTGCAGTGTGAAAGGGTGGATGATGTAACCCCTGGCTAGGAAGATGTGGGTAGCTCCTAGGACCTCTACTCATGTGCCCTAACCCCAGCTTTACACAGTGTCAGTGGGGGTGCACCCTGGGAATGACCCAGACTCTCATGGTGAGGAAAAGGCAGTCTCTTCCTCCCTTCCTCACTTCTCTGTTGCCCTAATCTGGGGCTCCTCCTCAGCCATTCCATCACACCCTGCCGCCCAGCTCTGAACTCTAACCACCAGATGACCCCAGGGACCTGCTGTCAGTGTACACCTGTGTGCTGGCAGACTGAGATCCACCTGTCCCGGTAGCCCTAGGTCACTTGGCACTGCTTGCAGAGGTCTGGTTGCCTTGACACTGCACAGACGGTTGCCTGGTGGCCATTTTAATTGATTTGTATAACTAGATCATCATGCACTTAAAAAAAAAAAAAGTTTCAGAAATAGGCCCTGAAAGAGTAGGACCCAAGCAGATAGAGTGGACTTGGGGTTTGAAAGTCACACCCAGGGCCTGCAGATTATTAGTGACCCGAGGATGAGCCACATTGCCTCATTGAGCTTTGGTGTCTTCAGCTAAACAATTGGAACGAAAGAAAACTTGCTTTGCCTGATGGGGAACTAACACTGTAGCTGCTTATTCAGCCAGTGTGGGGCTCTGAGGAGCAGGAAGACACTTGGAGGCCCTCCCTCCCAACAGGGTTCCCTACAGACCCGCCTACGCGACTCTTAGAGCACACAAGTGCCAGCGTTACAGCTCGGACAGTAGCTGGGAAACAGCGAGGTGGGTGCATGGGAGGAGAAATGAGCATGGGTGGCCAGAGAGGAAGGAGCAGAAGCCAGTGCGGCCTCACTCACTTGGTAGATTAGGTAGTCCAGGAATTCAGCCGCTGGCCTTGTTTCACAGCTTCAGCTGTCTAACTGGAAACCTTGCACGGCCAGGGGTATGTAGCTGAGGAGAACTGGGGCAGGCCCCCAGGGCCCCTGTCCTCACTTCCCCAGCCAGCTGGTTCTCATGGCTTCCCCAGGGTGGATTCCTAGCTCAGGTTGCTGCCCCGTTGTCCCACAACACTTTTTCCAGAATTGCTTTGGCTGTTCTAGTCCTTTTTTTCCTTATGAACTTAACATCAAGCGGGATGTTGGTGGCTCACACCTGGCATCCCAGCGTTTGCAAGGCTGAGGCAGGAGGATTGTTGAGTTTGAGACCACCCTGAGCTACAGTATGAGACTATCTACAAACTCTTCTCTACCCCTGACCTCTTTAACAACCAGCTTGTTAATGTCTAGTAAAGAAAACAAACAAACAAACAAACAACTTGTTGGCATTTTTATTAGAATTTCTTTGAATCTGTGGATCAGAAATTCTTTTTATTTCTTCTTTCTAGGATAAATCTTGTCCCATCCCCCTACAAACAAACCCCTAGCAGGAAGGAATGAGCCCTAAGGTCATCAGGCTCAAGACAGGTTGGTGGGGGGAGTGGGACACCCTGAAGCCCAGAGGTCACTCTGCTTTCTCTCCTGTCCCAGCCAGCTCCTTGTGGGCCAGCCTCCTTGTGGCTAACCCTGATGGGACATCAGGCTTCACCCTGGAGGCAGTCCTCCCCTGGGCTTTTACTTACTGCAGAGATTTTCCTGAAAAGAGGGGTGCTCTTGTCAGCTACCTTTGCTTCCTGAAGGCAAGCCCTCCCCACTAGGTGCCTGGAGGCTCCACCTTGTAGAGGTTCTTAACCTGTGGGTCATGAAGATACCTGTGGGTCATGAAGACCCTTTCACAGGGTCACATATCGATATTTCATTACAGCTCATAGCAGTAGCAAAATTACAGTCATGAAGTAGCAACGAAAATCATTTTATGGTTGGGGGTCACCACACATGAGGAATTGTATTAAAGGGTCACAGCGTTAGGGAGGTTGAGAACCACTGCTCTATGAAGTAGGATGTAGGGGATATACAGCATACTGTATCTGACAGGAGTGTACCGTGCTAAATGCCTAAACAAGTGAGTCCCAAACAGCATCCCTGCAGCTTTGGAGCTTGGTCTTTGTTGGATGTGGTGCTAGGGCTCAAATCCATGACTCTGCTCACTCTACCATTGAACTGTATTCCCCACCCCTGGATCCAGGTCCCTAGATCCAACAGACCGCAGTGGTTTTCTCCTTGGAGTGAGTATCCCATGTTATGGAGGACACTAGACCAATGGTCTGCCTTCTCTGGAGATGGAAAAGCTGTTCCCCGGCTCCATGTGTGTTTGACTTTCTTGAAGACAGTGGTCCTACCCTGCTGAGACCCAGCCCCAGGCCAGGTGCCTTTAGTCTGGCAAATGCTTCTGTAGATTGGTCCCAGGGTCCCTGCAAGGTGTGTCTTGGTGACCACAAGGGCTACTCCCACCTTCAGGCTGCAGATGTCCCTGTGACCAGTCAATGGGATGGCTCAGGCTCCCTTCTCCCCCTAGCTACAGCCTGGAAACATAACAAGCAGTATCCCATTTCCTGACTCTTAATTCTCAGGAGCGGGCTGGGAATTGGGAAGAACAAATTAAGAAAGCGCTGGTTTAAGACCAGCGGTGAAGCTGACTCACCTTGTGACCTGCAGTGGGCATGTCTCTACTGTGTGGAAGAGTGTGGGAGCTTCACTGGGGCCTTCCCTTTCTGTTTGAGAGAGGGAAAAAAGTATCTTATGTGTCATGATCTTGGGTGCTTTCAGAGTCCCTTTCTGAAATCTTCTGGCCTCTCTGGGCTGGGTGTGGTGGATAGGTGGGGTAACCGCAGTCAGGCAGGTGAAGTCACTTGGCTAAAATCTCCCCGCTGAAAGGCAGCGGGGCTGACTCTGGGCCCCTCCCTGCATCCTATCTGATGCATAGGGTGGGAACAGTGAGCTCATGCAGCTTTCTGTGTCACCAGTGAGAAAATGAAGCTGTCCCTGCCTCTGCCTAGTCCCCATGCTGGACATGCTCCTGCCCCACCCTCTTGACCTTCAGTGCTGCTCCATACAGGAAGGAATCCTGGCCTCTGTCCCACATCCTCTTGGCTCAGGTCAAGGGTGGGCTGAAGGATGCAGCGGCCCTAGATAAGAATCAATCAGGCATTTGCAGGCCAGGCAGCCTGGTGGGTTGAACACCACTTTCTCCCTCAGTGTTCTGTGGAGGTATGGTTGGGCTGGGGTGAGGAGCACTGGACTTTGCAGGCTTTTCCCTGTATTCCTGTTACCTGAATTCTCTCTGGGGAGTCCTGATCAAACCAGATAGGTCACCAGAGACAACAGAGTAACTGTTCCATCTAAGTCCAGCTTGGTGAACCAGCTAGTTTGTTGGACTTTCTTATAGAAGAATGTGGGTGAGAGGTTGCTTACGGGAGCCCGGGTGACCCCAAACAGTTGCATCACTGCCTAGGCCCACCCCAGCATAGTGGCTTACCGTAGCAGCACAGATGAAGTTTCCCACCCACCTTCTGTACACTGTGGCATTCACAGGGCTATGTACTGCCTGGCTGAAGTATATCCAGCTGGGAGGGGGCTCAGGAAGTGTTGCCTGGAGTCTCAGATGAGAGAATAGTGACCCTCCTCACCCTCATTTTATGAGGTAGCATCACCAGGTGCCAGCTTGAGTGGCCTCTTTGGGTGTAAGCACAACTGCACTGATTAAGATAGTAATGGCTGTCGTGGGGGATCAGCATGTCCACCATAGCTCTGACCGACCATCTGGGCTTCAAGTAGCCATTGTGCCAGCTGTCATCTGAGAACCCTTAGGGTGCAGCTCAGCCGTTGTAAACCTTATTTCTCCTCTTTGTTTGTTTGTCTTACCTGCCCCCCCAAGACAGGGTTTCTCTGTGTAACCCTGGATCACACTCTGTAGACCAGGCTGGTCTTAAACTCAGAGATCCACCTTCCTCTGCCTCCCGAGTACTGATAATAAAGGCATGCACCACCTCATCCAGCCTTATTTCTCCTCTTAAATTTAAATATGTGTACAACACACACACACACACACACACACACACACACACACACACACACATTTGTTTTCTTTTGGGTTTTTGAGACACTCTCACTTCATAGCCTTGGCTAGGTAGTCCTTGCTATGTGATTATAGTGACCTCAGACTCCAGAATCCTCTGTGTGAGCTTACAGGTGAGCCACCATGTCTGGATTTAAGTTGAAATTGCTATTCAAGTATACATACAGGTTTTTTTTTTCAATTGTAGAAAATTTAGAAAATACAGATTAATGGGCAGCTTAGCAAGTCTCTCAATAAAAAAGGGCTGAGGATGTGGCTTAGTGAGCATTTACATAGCCAAGCCATAGGTTTGAGCCCAGCTCTGAAAAGAAAGAGAAGGAAAGGACAGATTGACACATTTGTACAAATCCTGTTGTTTTATAAATGTCCTTATATAGCATATTTTGACTGTTGATAGATAGAAATAAATTTTCTATGACTCCTTAATACTTCTAAGTACTGATTTATTTGTTAGCCCTTGATTTTGACATAGCTGCTATTTCAAAGAGAAAGCCTGTGAATGTATACATATGCGTGTCTGGGGACCGAGCTTTGCACTATCTTATTAGGTAAGCAGACTCACTGAACATCTCCAGCCTGTTTTTCTTTTCTTTTTTAAGATTTATTTTTACTTTATGTGTATGAGGATTTTGCCTACATATATGTATGTATATGCACCACACACATGTAGTGCCAGTAAGGCCAGAAGAGGGCATCAGATTAACCTAGAACTGGAGTTGCAACAGTTGTGAGCCACCCTGTGGGCGCTGGGAACCAAACCTGAGTCCTCTGCAAGAGCAGCCCGTGTTCTTAACCACTGACCCATCTCTCGTGCCCTCTTTCTAATTCTTTAAATACCCGTTAGTTGTGGGTTCTCAATGGGGTGGGTAGAGAATTCAGCTAGTCAGTGAGAGTATGAGGATGGGTTCTGTATGATGGTACCCACTGGGCAGAGTCTGACTGAACCAGTGACTGGCCTGGAATAGCTGCTGGCTGATAACCTATCCTTGGGTACGGTGTATGCCCCTGTAATCCTAGCACCCAGGAGGCTAAGGCAGAAGGTTGGGAGATTTCAAAGCCTATAACTTGGGAAGACACCTCCGCACACACACAAATCTGGAAGACAGCTATAAGACTTTCTCCTCTGCCTGGGAGTGGTACCACCACTGACTTGTCTCTTGTGAAGTTTCAGTGGCTGTGAAGAAGCCACTTAATGTTCTGAAGGGAAACATTAAGCGGCAGAAAACAGCCCTTTGTTTCTATTTGCAGTGTCCATGTTCTGGTCTCATCTTGTATGTTACCTATTCTGATTTTTTGGGATCCTTTACAAGCCCTTTACAAGCGGGCACTGTGATTGCGCCGTCCTGAACTGGTCCCCTTCTCCAGAAGGGTGCTTTTAGCCTAGGGTTGGGGCTTAGGGTGGCACTCTGCCTCCCAGCTGTTACTTCTGCTGCTTCCAGACACATCTGCATGGAGGATATTTGGCTCCACTTGCCACTGTATGTTACTGTCTGGACAGTAATCTCCTGGAGTGGGACCGCTGGCTCAAGGATTTGACACTTTCACAAGTCTTGAGAGAAACCCATCCAATCTGTCTCTAGAGCACTAAGATCGTTACTGCTGCCTGTTGAGTAGGGTTCAGGAGGGCCTGGCTGCTGCTTCATTAGTTATTTATATAGAGAAGTGTGTGAGAGTAGCCTTGGAGCTCTGGTGGCTCTGTACTTTGGGCATTAAAATGAGAGCCTTGGGACTGGAGACATGGCTCAGCTGCTGAGATCACTTGTTGCTTTTCCAGGGGACTGGGGTTCTGTCCCCAGCACTTAGGATGAGTGACTCACTGCCACCTGTAACTTCTGCTCTAGGGTGTCCAAGCACCATCTTCTAGCTCCTGAAGACATCCTCACATACATGGCATACATTCTCTCTCTCTCTCTCTCTCTCTCTCTCTCTCTCTCTCTCTCTCTCTCCCCCTCCCTCCCTCACACACACACACAAAAGTAATATATATATATATATATATATATATATATATATATATATATATATATATATGTATATATATATATGTATATATATATATATATATTTATTTTAATGAAAGCTTTCTGTGGTAAGAATTGCTGTGTTTTCTCTGGGCATTGCCAACCTCTGGAATCCTGCAGGCTCATCCTAGCTTTGAACTTACCTGGAGTCTATTACTGGGAGCAGAAATATATCCTGTTTCTTGCTGGGCTCTGAGGGGAACTGGATGACCAGGGGACCAAGGTGGCTAACTGAGGTGAGCCTTGACCTTGTGAGCTTGCCTTGAGGATTAGTTGACCCAGTCTTGATATCCTCTACAAGGGTTCATGGCAGTGGGTAAGTGTGAAGTATCCTCAGGCTCCAGGGTAGGCAGAGAGCATGGATGCTTGTTTGTCAGTGATAAGATTGAACCAGACATACGATCTCAAAAATTCCTTTCACTTTTGAGTTTACAGTCCACAGAGAACATTGACTTTCTCTTAACTGCTTCATTGGCACATAGGAAAGTGTGGAAAAACAAAACAAAACAAAAACACCCCTAATGAGTGATTTCCCCTCAGCTCCAGGCTAGCCCACACCCAGAGCCCCTGCAGCTGGCCTGGAGGAAGATCTTGCTGTGCACTGAGCCTGCCACAACACCATTCAGGTCTTCTAGATACTGGGGGAGGAGATAGGGGAAATGGATACAGCTGCCTATTTTAGACATGGGCTCAATAGGGTGTCAGCTTGGACATTGCCCTGTGGCTTGGCCATAAAGACTCAAGTAGACATTACTTAGAAGTAGGTGGTTGTGACCCAGCCACATTCCTACCCTATATCTGCGGGACACAGTGGCTTCTTAGCTTCCTTCCTTCGGCTGTCTTCTTCTTTGGTCATTAAGAAACTCAGGCATCCAAGAACTACTGTAAAGCTCTTCCCCAAGCACCCCATGAATTCCTTTTTCCAACTGGAGGCAGCATAGGCTGGGCGCTGGAGCTTGTCATGCTGGGTGCTGGAGCTTGTCATGCTGGGTGCTGGAGCTTGTTGGGTAGAGTCTAAAGCCACAGGCATAGATCGTGGTTGCCACTGTGAAGGGAGGGCGCGCATGCAGGGCAGAGAGGAACTTAAGTGGTTAGTGTGACATTAGGGGAGGGAGCTGTTGGGATCTTGGAGGGAGGGTTGTTAAGTAAACAGAGTGTGGGGCCTGAACCATGTGAAGTTTAGACTTAGGGAAAGAGCTAGAAGCCCTGGACCAGAGAGTGGGGAGACACTGGGGTGGCCTTTGTGTCTACCTCCTGTAGGGAAATATCAAGGCTTAACTCAGACACTGGCTGCCAAAGTAGAGGGGCCTTATGGGAAGTCCAGTGCATGTGGCTCAAAGGTCACTGGCCTAGACATTTTGGGGCTCCCTGGTCCCTTTCCATACACTTCAGGCTGTTCTGATTCTCTTGGGCCCTAGGAGCTCTGGTAATGTTGTGGGCCTGCTCTGCCACAGTCCTCTCTCCTGGAGCCAGCCTCACCTAACCCCAGATGCCTCTTCCTTTCCCATTTCCTTTGGTTGCTTACTTGGCTGGTTGTTGTCGTAACCAGGTTACTGATTACTTTAGACATTTTGGAAATTACAGAAAACCAAGAAAAGTTTTTAAAAATCTCACTTAGATGTAAACACTGCCAGCATGTGTTCCTGTGCATTTCCCATCACACACTCGACCCTTCTTTGCAGACATTATTTCCAGTGGTTATGTAATGACCCACCTCCATACTGTAGCTATCTGGGTACAACTTAATACATTTACTATGTGAGGGATTTGTGTGTTTCAGCATTTGAAGATATTAAAGGGGCACCAGGAAATGCCTTCCTCCACTTCTGGCTTCTAAGTTGGGAGTCTGCTTCTAGGGCTGGCATCTTAGCTCTTTCCGAGGGTAGACCATTCCCTAGAATGGCTTATTTCTACACACCATCAACCAGTACACCACCACCCCTTCCTTTGCTCTTGGCGTTCATTCTAAAAAGGCCCTGAGAGTGCCTTCATTGTTACTTTGACCATGTGACTTTCTTCTGGTAGCCCAGTGTGAGGATCTGAGGAGGCCTTAAGAGAACATGTACAGAGCCAGTGAAGTTCATATCGCTGACATGGGCATGGCAAGGACCAAAGCCCCAGACCCATAGGCGTGGCAGAACCTTCTCCAGGTGAGGCTGAGAGGGATGGCAAAGCTTTCCTCCAGTCCCAAAGGGGACTACCAATGTAGGCAGCTGCACACAAACCAGCACTCGCGGCCTCCTCCCCTGAGTGTTCACCCCACGGCCTCTCACCTACAGCGCCCTACCTCACGAGCTAATTCCTCTCCACCGGCCCTGCAGTGAGCACGCTGAGGTTCCAGGTTGTGCAGTGAGTGCACAGTTCACCTTATCCCAGCTTTCCTGTGTCTGTCTGTCTGTCCTTTCTTCCTTCCCCGACACCCCTAGTCAGGTCACACCCCAGTCCTTTGGGACGTGGCAGCACAGAGCCACGTGTGACCCATCTCCCCCCTAGAAGAGGGTAGCCCCAGCCAGGGGCTCTCTGCCTTGTTCTGTCACCTCCCACAGAGGCTGGCTCTCCTCTGCACACCTTTACCTTCTGCTGCTTGGAAGTGGGATTTGGGGATCACCCCACACTTCCTGTGAACCCTTGCCCTGGCATCGTCTCAGGAGAAGGAAGGGCCCATGGACCTGGACCCCATCCTCTCCTTTCCCTGTGCAAGCTCCCGTCCTAATGAGCTTCACACCCAAGTTTCCAGCAGAAAGGGCTTCGGTGACCAGTAAGAAGTCCGGCTCCTGGCTGGCCCAGTTTCCAGAGCTCACTAGTAACTGATAGCAACCGGTGGAGACCAGCCAGACAGAAGAGCACACAGGTAGAAAGGAGGAAAGAGGCTCTTTGGCTGAGCCTCAGCTACTAGGAAAGTGTCCTGGTGACCCTGCTACCCTGTGGACAACACAAAGACCATTTCCAGTCTTCTCCATTAGCTGGCCATGCCTGTGTGTGCTGGGTGGCCTGTTGCCAGCTGCATACAAAGCTTTGTGCTTTGCTGTGGGTCTCCTTCATTTCTGTCCTGACAGGTGGAGCTCTCAGGGCCAAAGAGCTTCTGGAGCAGTACTGTGGAGGTGAGATTTCTGTTCTAGAGGACTCTGCTGCAGTCAGCTCAAATGACTTCAGCCCCCTTCACATCCCAGACCTCAGGAGAGATGAATGACCTTGGCACCCATGAGGATACTAATGGTGGTCCATGTCTCAAAAGCATAAAAACCTGCGATTTGAGCCCAGGTCACACTGTTAAAGTCCAGGACTCTAGACTCACCTTTCCCCAGCAGCTGCTTCATTCTGTGGAGGAAGGGGGAGGCAGAGCCAGCATTTGACTCCCATGACCCCCGGAAGAATGCCCTCCCCATGTGTGTACAGGCAGCTCAGCATTTCCTGGCCCACTAAGAAGGTGCCTGGCTACTCTGGCTGGGACTCTGTCCCACCACACCCAGTTTTCAGAAGGAAGGCTGCTCAGCTCTAAAGGAAGCCCAGGAGGCAAGCTGGGCTTGCTCCTGAGAGCCTGGCATTTTACTTTTCGTCCCTCTCATTTCCTTTTTTCTGTTACCTTGTTAATATAGTTCCAGTAGAGACCAACAACTTTTGTGTCTTTCCTAGGGAGGACAGTATGCGTTCTTAACAATTGTCCTAAAAAGTAGTTTATTAGAAAGTTGTAGTTTTCTATTTCTTGTACCATGTAGCCCTCAGGACACTCAAGTACCGTGTGTTTTCTACCCTTTGGTCTAGCCTCTTGTGTTGTAATTTTACTTGTTTGTTGAGATAGGATCTCACTTTGTAGTCCAGGTTAGCCTTGAACCCTCAATCCATCCTCCTATGACTGAGTCCTAGGATTATGGATGAACAGGACCATACCTGCTTTATATTTTACTTTGTTTTGCTTTGCTTTACTTTGAGGAGGTTGTTTGTTTTGTTTAAGAAAAGGGTCTTACTGTATAGCTGAGGCTGGCTAGAATTCAGTCTTCCCACCTCAGCCTTCTGAATGTTGAGATTCAGGCCTGTACCTCCATGCCCACACTTGCCTGCTGTCAGTGGAGACAGATGTCGGCTTCAGTTTCTTCACTGGGGATTGGATGTCTTTAATTGCTTTCTCTTTATTTCTGGGTTTTAGTAATTTGGCAATGGTTTGCCTGCATATACTTTTCTTTGAAGTTCATGTTTTTCCTTGTTTGTTTGTGACAACATTTCACATATCCCAGCCTGGCTTCAAACTCACTACATGGCCCACCTTGAACTTGTGATCCTCCTGCCTCTACCTCCTGAACACTCGGATTATAGTATGCAGCACTATGCCTGGATTATCATATTAGGGATTGAATCCGGGGCTTCCTGCAGGCTAGTCAAGCACTCACCCAGCTGAGCTACAACCCCAGCTGGAGTTTATAGTTTTTTTTTAGTCTATGGTTTGATGATTGTTTCATGTATGTCTATGCATCACTTGAGTGCAATGTCCAAGAAAGTCAGAAGAGGGTGTCAGATCCCCTTGTACTGGAGTTCCTGATGGTGTGAGCTCCCACATTGGTACTGGAAACTGGACTTGGGTCTTCTACCAGAAAAACGTGCCCTTAACTACTGAGCCAACTCTCCAGCCCATTTGATTAAATCCTGTATGAGTCTGTCTGAAACATTCATACAGGTGCATGCCTGTATTCCCACCAGCACTTGAGAAGCTGAGGCAAGAAGATCTCCAGTTGAAAGCCAGCCTGTGCTACATAGCAAAACTATCTTCAGAACTCAGTTTTTATCTCTTTAAAAATTATTTCTGGTATTCTGTTTATAAATATGTAAGTTTTTATCATATTTCCAGTGATTAAAACTGGATGTGGTGGTACATGCCTGTTATCTTAGCACTTAGGAGGCGGAGGCAGGAAGATCAGGAGTTCAGGGCCACTATGGGATACACGAGACCCATTTTAAAAAGCAGAAAGACAGGGCTGGAGAGATGGCTCAGAGGTTAAGAGCACTGGCTGCTCTTCTAGAGGTCCTAAGTTCAATTCCCAGCAATCACATGCTGGCTCACAGCCATCTATAATGAGATCTGGTGATTCTGGCCTGCAGACATACATGCAGATAGAACATTGTATATGTAACAAATAAATCTTTAAAAAAAAAAAAAGAAAGAAAGAAAGAAAGAAAGACGTGAAGATACCTGTCCTGCAGACCCAAAGCTGCAGGATTTCCACAACACAGGGCAGCAGCAGATAATCAAAAGGAGTCCCAGTGAGGGCCCAGCATCGATAGTGTAGCAGAAGCTAGAGGCCTCGAACCAGACCAGTGACCCTCTGCAATGAACACTTGCACATAAAGATGTGTGGACAAAGGAGTTTATCGTGTGACTCACTGTGTTTTCTTGATGAGATTTTCCCCCCTTCTTTTTCCTCTTAAATTTTATTGGGAGGGGGGCAGAGGGCAGATACATGGGGATGGAAAATGAGTGGGATCTAGATGCCTGATGTGAAAGACACAAAGAATAAATAAAAACAAAGTTAAAAAAAAAAAAGCAGAGGAAGGCTCAGTGGGTAAAGGTGCTTGCTGTCACAACCTGAGTTCAGCCCTGAGACTTGTGGAAGGAGAAAACTATTCCTTCAAGTTGTCCTCTGACTTCTGTGGTGCGTGTCCTCTCTCTCTCTCTCCCTCTCTCTCTCCCTCTCTCTCTCTCAATGAATAAATGTAAGAAACAAAACCAAAAAGACCAACAACCCAAACCCAGGGAAATGGGGAAAAGAGAGTGGGAAATTATTTCTTTTTTTGTTTTGTGTTTGTTTTTGGGAAACACTTACTGTGTAGCCCAGGCTACCCTCAAGCTTGCAATCCTCCAGCCCGCCTCAGCTTCTCAGTGCTGGTTAGCCACCACGCCTGCCTTTAAAGTTTATTTCTGATAATTCTAGTATGTAGGTCTCTCACGGCTGTGTTTCTGTTCCCCTTGTTCATTTCAATGACCCGAGGATGTTATGCACAAGCGTTCTGGAGCCCATCTGAAGTTCTGGATCATTTCTTTTCCTCCAGAGAGAACATATTGCCCCTCTCACCGACAGCTGCCCTAGCGCGCTTCCCTTGTCCACCCTTGGGAGACTGAGGGGTGACCCACCTGCCCTGGTGATGCACAGGTTACTTCTAGCTCTGGCATGCTGTGGATTCACTCATTCTTAGGATGGGGTCACAGTGAAAAGCCCCGGGCTTTGCCAGGGTCCTGCTCTTCTTTGCCCCCCCCCCCTCATTTTTCTCTCACCAACCTGAGATTTCAGGAAACTCACCCTTTCGGACTCCACTTAGCAGGAGACAGATGTTGGAGAGAGAGGTGCCCACGACGGGCCTTGTTTCCTGCATTTCTTATTTCTGCTTACAGCCCCGCAATCCTGTCACCTTGGCACTCCTCCAAGGCCGGTCAGTGGGTGTTCAACTGTGTCTGTGGCCAGGCTTTTTAAATTGTTTGTGGAAGGGGAATTCAATCTTGGACCTGCTTAGAAAAGCCCCAGGCACAACCCAGTGCTTCTTTCCCAGAGACCCCTGCACTTTAGCAGTGGGCCAGGCACAGCTCCTCAGGCCTCATAAAGGGGAGACTCTTCCTTTGCCCTCAGAGAGAGACAGGTGAGGGCTTGGACCTACCTTCACACAGAGCCAGGCACACAGCACGGCCTTCATATTCACTAACGTGGAAACCAAGGCTGCAGATGGGACCTGTCACAGTGAGGGCCTGGGTGCCTTGCTGCTGACGAGTGGTGCATGTCCACACACAGGCTGGCTCCATGAGTGAAGCAGGGAAGTGGACACAGGCCTGCAGCTTTCTTACCACCATGGCTCTTCCCTCCCCTTGCTGGGTCCCCTCATGCCAGTGACCTGGGGCTGCAGATGGGCCTTCTTGCTGCAGACTCCCCTCTTCTGGAGTTCCATGATTAACCAGAAGTTGTGTATAGGGTTTGGGGTGTGTGTTTGTTGGTTTGTCTGTTTCCTTTCACTAATCCTTGCCATTTTCTGCCCACACCCAGTTTCTCTTCCTCTTTTCTCCCCACCCCGTAGTGAACAAGAACCGTGGTAAAAGGCTCCACTCTCACTGTGTGCCCCAGTGACCTGCTGCTTACTGCAGGCCTGAGCAGGCATAGGGAACAGAGACGGGGTACCCCTACAAGTGTGGGATGGGCCGTGTGGGTACTGGCACTCCCCAGGTTTAGCCCAGCCCCAGGGGCCTTGGCAGGAGGGAGGAGGTGGTATGTTGGTGTGTGAGCTGGGAGCAGGCACAGGTGGAGTCCTAGTTCACAGCCTTGCCACTAGTCACTTGTGTGGCCACAGGTATCATGTACCTCACTTGTGGAATGGCCCTCTCAGGGACTGGGGAAGCCACCCTTACCTAGCCTAGGCAGAGGTCTCACAGTTGGAAGACTGTGAGAAAACCTAGGACTTTCTGAGGCACCAGAATTCAAGGACCCAAAATAGAGTGAAGAAAACAGGTGTTATTCCGTGCCTCTCTGGCCTAGGGGTCTGTCTACGATCTACACCTCCTGTCATTAAGCCCAGTCGTTGCCCTATCGGGTAGCCAGGGCCCCCTCTTCCCAGGGACAGTCTCTGTATATGTGATTGGGGTTTGAGAAGCTGCTGAGCTGGGAGGCAGCCTGCAGAGAGATGAAAGGCCTGGTTTGGTCCTGCTAGGTGATTCTGGCCCTGTGGCTCCACACCCCCAGGTTTGGTTTTCCTAGCTACATTAGACCTTTAAGGTTTCCCCAGCATGCAAGTGGGCCATGGCTCCCCAGCCTTGCACTTGTGTCTGTCCCCGTGGCCTTTGCGGGCCACTCCCATCAGGTGTGGAGTGGATCAGCCTCTAGTGTTTTCTACATTTTCGTCCCATCCACTACAGCGTCAGGCTCAGAAGTCACCTCCTGAAATCTTTGCATATCATACTGCCTTTGTATGTCACACACACACACACACACACACACACACACACACACACACGCCCCTTCATGTCACTCAGCCACACACCCTTGGCCCAGTACACAGACCCTTTCCACTGAAGGGGATGAACGGTGTGACACACTGGCTCAGGACATGAAGGCAGAAGGGCGGCTGGAGGGTAGAGGGCTTTCTCTAGAAGTGACTGGGCTCTGACAGCCTTGCTCAGCTGCACAGTCATCCTCAGCTCCATCACTGTCAAATGGAGGTGAGCCACTGGGTACTAGGAAATGTTCCCAGTTACCCTGGGCCAGCTCTGGGGGATGCGTGAGGGATGGACTGAGGCGGAAGGTCCGCTCTTCCCTTCACTTGACTGTCTTCAGACATTCAGACAGATAGGAAGAAAGTTGGGACTTGGAAGCTGTGGGAGGCAGGTGAGAAGCACCCCACCCACTCCTGTTCTTAGGTCTGCTTCTGCTCTGCTCTCACAGGGGACTCAGGCTTCGGAACTATGTCCCAGAGGATGAAGACCTGAAGAGGAGGAGGGTGCCCCAGGCCAAACCAGTAGCAGGTACGTGGGCTGCCCTTTCCCCCCTGTGTCCCACACGGTCCTTTAAGTCACCCTCAAAGAAGAGCTGCCTGTATCAAGCCAGAGACAGGGCTCCTGGGACACTTGAGTACCTCCTCGGGCCACAAAGGGGCCGTGAGGGCAGGAAGGAGGCCCCCTGCACCTGCCATCCTGGGCGGGGCCATAAGACCTCGGGGCATGAGGAGGAGGAGTGGCCTGGGGTCCTTGGGCAGCAGGGCAAGGTGGTGAGTCCTGTGCCCCCAGGGAAAGGGACAGAATAAAGACCCCAAAGAGAGGCTGACTATAGAGATGCTCGAACAACCAGAAGTAAGAAAGGCCAGAGAGGGGCTCAGCCCAGGTTTGCCACTGCCGTGATGCAGGATGAGAGCAGCGGTGTGAGCAGGGGGCCTCCTGGTCACAGCAGCAGAACCGTCCTTTGTTCTGAAGAATCTAAAGACTCTGTGTTTGGTTGCTTTAAGGCAGACTCTCACGTGGAGCTCACTGTACATCAGGCTGAGCTTGAGCTCACAGAGATCCACCTCATCAAAAATCCAGAAGTTGTCCATTTGTTTCTTGTTAGTCCACTCCCCACCAGGTGGAGAGCATGACACCCCGCAGGGTAGGAGAGGCCTCTACCAGGAGGCCCCCCAGGACTTCTGTCTGGTGGGAGAACAAAAGAGCACAAGGACACTTCCCTGGTGACAGGGCTGAAGGCAGCCCAGAGCCCATAGTGATTAGTGTTTCTGCCATCTGTCCCGGAAGAAGCCACCCAGAGGTCTAATGACTTGGTGGAGGCAGGAAGTGCCTGTCAGTGTTAAGTCTGAGGTGGGATGGGTGGGAAGGTAAGCCACCCAGACTCTGGCCAGGGGACCCAGAGGAAATCCTTAGAGCCTGCACTTCCCATGTACACAGGAACCTCCCATTTCACTGCTGGGAGTCTGAGTTCTGGGCTTTGTCCTCTCCAGCAGTAGGCCGCTGCTGTCCCTTTCTGGGCCCAGAGGAAAGGGAGGAGCAAGAGGCTTGGGACTGACCACTGTGGAGTGGCAGGTCCTTTCCAACAGGTCTGTGTTGTCCTTGCTCCCTCTAGTGGAAGAGAAGGTGAAGGAGCAGCTAGAGGCTGCCAAGCCCGAGCCTGTCATTGAGGAAGTGGTGAGTACCTGGGTGGTCCGCCTCCCTGGCTGTGCCGCTTCCTTCTCTAGATGTCTCTGTTCCCACCCCACGCCATTTCCTTGCCTGTCTTCAGTTTTCCACCTCTGTGGCCTGTCTCTCCACTCCTCTGAGGCTGGGGCTTGGCCCTGATGAGTTGTCTCCCGTCTCCCTAGGACCTGGCCAACCTGGCACCCCGGAAACCTGATTGGTAAGTGTTGTCCATGTGGCTCTTTGCGGGCATGGTGCTTGGTGTGTGTCATGGGTCTCTGCTGGGAGGACAGCCAGGGGACAGGTAGGGGACAGCAGTGCAGGCATAGATAGGCACAGGAGAGTAGGCAGTGAGGGCTGAGCAGGGCGTGAACCATGGAGAGGGTGAGGTGCTGAAGAGGGCTCAAAGGGGGCAGAGCAGCTGTCCCTCCGAGCCTTCTGTGGGTGAAAACTCACCTGCTCTGGGGACTAGTCTGAGCAGCGCTCTCCTTTGTGCTCAGGAGACCACAGTGAACAGAGTGGATGGACAAACAGACATGGGCTTATGTCCCTGTTTTGACTGTAAAATGGAGTACCCAGTCTCTTCAAGTCTGAGAGCCTGTAAGGTGTAGGCAGATTTTTCTTTGGGCCGCCAGCTCACAAAAAACAACATGGAGATTTATTATTATTTATGTAAGCTCAGCCTTAGCTTAGGCTTCTTTCGTACTAGCTCTTATAACTTAATCTACATGCTGCCACATGGCTCATGGCTTTTACCTCTCCTCCTGCATGTCCTGCTTCCTCTGTGTCTGGCTGGCGACTCTGTCTTTCTTCTTCCCTGAGACCTCTCAGTCCCCAGAAGTCCCGCCTAACCTCTTCCTGCCTAGCTGTTGGTCATTCAACTCTTTATTAAACCAATCAAGTGACCCATCTTCGCACAGTGTAAAGGAATATTCCACCACAGCAAGACCCTCCGACTGAGCTGAGAAAGTGGGTGAGGAGGGTGCTGTAGGCTGCAGTATGTAGCTCTATGCCTTGAGCCAGAGTTGGAGGCTGACCACTTTGCCTGCAGGTCCATGTGGATGCAGCACCTACTGCAGCGCTTTAATTTGATAAAACAGGCATGAGGTGTGTGTTGCAGGAACCTCAGAACCAGAGAGCTCAGGCTGAATTCATGTGCACATCTGGAAGCCCTAGGACTGGGAGGGTGGCTGTGGCAGGAGATGGAACAGGGCTGACAGCTGGCCAAGCGAGCCCCTCCCTGATGCTGGCTTAGAGAATGTAACAGGACCATTGGGTCTCAGTCCTCTACCTCAGCTGGGTTTGTAGTAGCTTAGTTAGCTCCGTGGACCTGGGAAGAATGGTGGATCTTGGAGGCCCAGCAGAGCAGAGAAGACCATCTACCCAGAGCAGCCTCTCAGACATCTGAAGATAGAAATGCTGAAGCACTACAGGAAGACCCCAGGACGACACCGTGCAAATCCTTAGCGTCCAATTCCTCCTCTTCCCTGTTCCAGGGATCTCAAGAGGGATGTGGCCAAGAAGCTGGAGAAACTAGAAAAGCGGACCCAGAGAGCCATTGCAGAGCTGATCCGTAAGCGGGGTCTGGCCAGCGGGGTCTGGCCAGCGGGGGCCTGCCCTCGGGATGGTGGATTAGGCACAGGGCCTTTCAACACTGGTTTGCTCTTTATTCAGGTGAACGGCTAAAAGGCCAGGAAGACAGCCTGGCCTCTGCAGTGGATGCCACCACAGGACAAGAGGCTTGTGACTCTGACTGATGTGTTCTCCGTGTCCCATCAGCCCAGCACACATCCTGCCGGAAGATAGTCTTAGGCAGGGGTAGAGTTAGGCTGGCCAGCACTTCTGGGTCCCAAGAACTAAGCCAGCCCAGTCTCAGCCTCTGCGGGGTGAGGTCAGCTCATCTCCAGGGTGCCCACCACCCTGAGTGGGTCAGAGCTGGGGTCTGTACATATGTGTGTATATTGAGCTTTTTTTTTTTTTAAACTTTGGAAATAGAGACAAGTAAACTCCCATGTAGTAGAGAGCTCTCATCATTTGCTGTTTGCTAGGTCTCTGGAAATGCAGAGGTGATGCTCAGTGTGCGTATTACCCCTGGGTTGGGCCAGCTTTGTTGAGGCTGAAGGGGCATCGGGCAGGGGCCAAGGCTGCCTCCCAGCTCCAAATCTCCTAGCCGCCCCCGCAACCTTGAGCCCTGTAGTCGTCTATAGGAACGCTGGAGAGACTCCATAAAGGTCCTCTGGACCCTCCCCGTGTGGGGGGAGGGGGGCTGGCTGTGACAGATTTCCACCCAGAACTGCTGCAGATTTGAGGCCCCCACACTACTTCCCTGACTCCAGCAGTGCCAGTCAGAGCTACGGGTCCCCGACAGCAGTCAGTTCTGCTAGAGATCAGGCTGTGTGGACTAGGTCCGGTGTGATCTCGGAGCCTGAACCGCTGACATCCCAGCTGAGCTTCCCCTCAGGAAGATTGCACCTGCAGTTTATTTTAGGGCTTCCTCCCAGCCCTAACTCACTTAGTGTGCGCCTCCTTCTTTGTTGTGTTTCTGACACACAGCGGCCCAGCTTTAGTAGGCAGTGCTGAGGACTTAGGTCGTGGAGGAAAAGTGGGTATGTGCACACAGAGGCTGGGACACCCAAACAGGAAGTAAAATCCTTTAAATGAAAGTTGTGAGTCTGTGTGACAGCAGTTACCTGTAATCCCAGCACTCAGGAAGGAGGCAGGAGGATCAAGAGTTCAAGGTCAGCCTTATCTACATGGGCTACAGAACCCTGTCTCAGAAAGGAGAGGAAAGGTGGTTGGTGGGGGCAGGAGGATGAGAGGCAAGAGGGGAAGGGAGAGGAGCCGTAGGGAAGGGGCGGTTGGTTAGAAGACTGTTAGATCTGTGTGGTCAGTGGGGTTGAAGTGACATTGAGTAGGCAGACGGGCTGGGGTCCTGGTTCCCTCTGAAGACAGACCAGCTTGGCCAGAGTCGTCAGGAGTGGAGGTAGGAAGGAAGTTGAAAGGCTCCTGATACCATCTGGGATCTCAGTGGCAACAGGAAGCTCGTCTGTGGCGGTAGAGTCAGATTCCAGGTGACTGCTAGTCTAGGCTAGACTACTGCTCAGAAAGCTAACAAAGGTGGTGTGTCTCTGTCTGTGGCCTGTGGGGACTTGACCAAGAAACTGCTCGATAAGAAAAGAGAAGACGACGAAGCTGCCACGTTGATCCACATCCGGACAAGAGCCACGCAAATGAAATTCCAGCGCTTTGCCAGGCACGCTGGGAGTCTGGAGCAGGAGCTGTCAATAGCCTGCCTGGGCTACACAGGGAGATCTCATCTTAGAAACAGATGTCTGGGGATGTGGACCTCAGTTGTTAGGTGTTTGCTCTGTGTGCATGAAGCCTGGATTCACTCCCTGTCACCACATGAAGCAGGTGTGGTGACATCCTGCACTTGCATGTAGATAGAGCAAGAGGATCAGTTCAGTGCCATCCTCGGCTACGAAGTGAGTACAAGGGCAGCCTGGACTACATGAGACCCTGTCTCAAAAAAGGGAGGAGGGGGAGGCAGTAAGATGGCTCAGCAGGTAAAGCACTTGCCACGGAACCTGATGGCCCAGAATCATATTGTGGAGTTGGTTCTCCTGCTCATTGTCCTCAGATCTGAGCACACAAGTGTACACACAGAGATCTCATTTAAAAACTTGTGGTTTGTTGAGACAGGGTTTCTCTGTGTAGCCTTGACAGTCCTGGTACTCGCTCTGTAGACCAGGCTAGCCTCAAACTCAAGAGATCCATCTACCTCTACCTCGCAAGTGCTAGGACTAAAGGTGTGTGCCACCATGCCCAGCCCTCATTAAAAAAATTTAAAGTCGCCGGGCAGTGGTGGCACATGCCTTTAATCTCAGCACTCGGAAGGCAGAGCCAGGTGGATCTCTGTGAGTTTGAGGCTAGCCTGGTCTACAGAGCAAGATCCAGGACAGGCACCAAAACTACACAAAACCCCTGTCTCAGAAAACCAATAAATAAACAAACAAACAATAAATATTTGAAGTTTGGTACCCAAAAGAGTAGCTAATAATCCAGTGGTGGGTAGACTGGAATCATTAATCTTTTAAGTGTCTGCACCACATCTATGCCTGGTACTCTTGGAAGCCAGAAGAGGGCATCAGATCCCCTGGAACTGGAGTTACCGGTGGTTGGTTATAAGTACAAGGAGTTTATAGCCAAAGAAACTGAAACAGTAGCTTTAAAATGAGTGTTTTATTGTCAGAGAAGTAATGTGGCCTATCCCCATAACTCAGCAAGAATCAGATGTAAGAACTGATTAGAAATCTTGAAAAGTAGCTCGGAATGGTATTACACCTGTAATCCCAGGTCTCTTAGATGGAGGCGGGAAGCTGAGGCCAGCCTGGGCTGTAGGGAGATGGTGTCTCGGAAGAGAAAAGCCTAACCACAGATTGAAAGGGAAGGGGCTAGCAGCGGTCAGGTGAGCACAGGACTGGCCAAAAGCAGCAAAGATGGCTGGAGGAACATCAGCGCAGTGGAGACCCGCAGACACAGTGTTCTTAGCTACGCCAATGTGCTGCGGGTAGGGATTAGGTTTGCATGAGGTGGTGGCAGATAATGAGACCACTTCCGAAAGTTACCTGTTTGACTCTGACCCTCAGTGTACTGGTGAACTGTTACATGTGCATACCAGGAGACAGGCCAGGAGTGTTCATAGAAGCTGATAACACATGCACACACACTGAAAGCAATCTGAGATGTGAGTCCCTTTTGTGTGACCCCAACCCCCTGCTGTACCCTCTCATGGTGGCATCTGCACTCACCTCAAGTCCCATCTGACACACTCGCTCTGACTAGCGGTCATTAATGTACCAGGGCTCCTGCAAGCTGCAAGGATGCAAGGAGGCCAGGGGAATGAGGGTGGTTTAAGCTAGGCACATTGCCGGTGATTGAAAGGAAGGCAGCCAGCAATGCTTGCTCGGGGATGTGGGATGACAGCAAATAAACTGGCGTCTTTTGGAAAGCTCAGCAAGGCTGACTGTTGGGCAAGACTGACAGAGACATTTGAGTACCAGGGGTGAAATGGGTCATAGTTCACAGGCATCAGAGTACAAGAAGTATGTTCTGTACCTAAAAGTGTAAGCAAGGGCTGGTGAGATGGCTCAGTGGGCCACGGTGTGAAGGTAGAAGAACTGACTCACAAAGGTGTCCTCCGACCTCTGCACACAGGCCATGGTGTGTGCACACACACCCCCCCACACACACATGTGAGATGAAGCTTTCTTTTAAATATGTGGGTGTTTTGCCTGCACATGCCTATGAACCACATATGTGCCCAGTGCCTGACAAGGCCAGAAGAGGTTGTCAGATCCACTAAAACTGGAGTTACAGATGGTTGTGAGCCCCAGTGTGGGTACTGGGAATTGAACCGAGTCTTCTGAAGGAACAGCTAGTGCTCTTAACCACTGAGCCATCTCTCTAGCCCCTAAAATTTATTTAAAAACAGAACAAAAGCCTAGTTTAGTGGCTTATGCCAGTAATCTCATTAGCCGAGGCGAAGGCAGGAAGATTGCTGTGAGTCCAGGGCCAGCCAGGACTATACATGGGTTCTAAGTCAGCCTGAGCTATTGTAAAACCTTGTCTCAAGAGAAAAAATGGGGCCACTGAGTGCTCAGCAGCTGAAGGGGGTTGCCTCAAGCCGGACAACCTGGCCCTCAATCCTGGGGTCCCCCATGGTAGAAGAGAACTGACTCCCTCCCTCTAGTTTGTCCTCTGACCTCCACACACTCCTGCCACACCAGAGTGCGCGTGCGCGCACGTACACGCACACCCACACACACCATTAAATTACAAAAGCTAAAGACCACTTTTCCCAGAACTTCCAGCGCCCCAAGAGGCTTCTCAGCCAAGAGACAGCAAGAATGAGACTTGGTGTCGCCAGGGCCTATAATTCCCACTTCCGCACATGGCCACTAGGTGGCAGCAGGCAACACTAGACTGGTCGCCTAAATCGGTTCAGCACTGCCTGCTCTCCAGTGGCCACCAGCATAGCCTGTCACCCTACCATGTGAGGTACTCCTCTTCCCCATGGACTTGTGTCCCATTAAGTAGCCGGGCATCAGCTGTAGATGATCTAGAGTGGGATGCAGGTCATCTGAACCCAGAATAATAGTGACCATGTCCTGGGGAGGGCAGGTCCCAGGACAGGCAGGCCAGTCTGGGGAGTCATCAAGTGTCAAGTTCAGCCCTGCCAGGCCCACCACTCTTGCTTCTCCTTGAGCTGGGGAGTCTACTTCATATATGGTGTGTGTGTGTGTGTGTGTGTGTGTGTGTGCGCGTGCGCGCGCGTGCGCGTGCGCGCGCGTGCGCGTGCGTGCGTGCACGCGCACTCATAAGATACCTGAAGATACGGACTTCCAGAAAACCTGACTGGAGAAAGGTGCCTTCCTCATGCACAGGCTGACATGACATCCTCTCACCTCGCCCTGAACACTTAACCCAGTGGGGTGGTGAGCTTGCCCACCAGATGGCTCTCTATGTTGGCAGAACAAGGCTGTCCACAGAGTGGGAGGACATGCTGGGTCCCAGGCTACTCCTTTCTAGATTCAGACCTGGCCTCAGGCTCACGCAGCTGTGGACCAGGCAAGGTATCAGAGCTAAGTTTTCTAGCCAGCCTGCCTCTTCCGTATGTATTTCTGGTTTTCTTTAAATGTTCCCATTACTCAGGCCTTCAGTGGGCACTGAGACAGAAATAAATCCCACAAGGCATCCCAGCCAGAAGCCGGGAATCTGATTCTCCCTCAAAGGCCGGAAGAGGCCCCTGTGCGGAGCATGCCAGACCACAGTGGCCCACACACTCCACATGGCCATAAATATACCCCCTCTATGCACACACACATGCACAGCCTTACATATGTTTCCCACACACACTGGTTTCATACACGTGCATATACAGGTATTTGTGCACATGCAAGCATACCTCACAGAAGTACCCCGTACGCACTTATAGGTTCGTTGTATGCACATATGTACTCATGCACGCACTCCCTAAATGGCTAACATCTAGTAGTGACCACACATTCTGGGTCCCAAACCCAGCCATTCTCAAGGTAATGGTAGGCAAGAGAAGCAAGGCTAAAGAGGCTGAAGGAGGAGGCTGGCCCTCTGCAGCTTAGGAGGAGAGTGGCCTCATGGGAATCCTGGTCTAAGTTTGCCAGGGCTTCTGAATTTTTAAGAGAAGCTGGAAAGCTGAATTTTTATGTGAAATATCCTGATTTTTAAATGTTGGCTCAAGATGTTGAAAATACTGAGAGAGCCAAACCAAACATGTCTAAGAGCCAAATTCCACCCACAGGCGGCATTCACAGACCACGGGTACACACACAAAGATCACACGTACACAGACACACATACAAACAAAAAGACACTGGTGTGCAGTCTCCCAGAGGCACCAGAAGACACAGATATGTACAAAGACATACAGACACATACAAACATAAATATACACTGACACACATTCAAACACAGATGTCTACATGCCAATAGAACCACAAGCAGACACAAGTAACAAATAAATACCCACAAATACACATAGAAATCCATGTACAATGCACCCTTCTATCTTAGTGGTATAGGTGGCCTTACTGGGGCATGCAGTGTAGCAGCATGGTTTTTGGACAAGAACTAGTGTGTAGTCCACACCAACATTACTCTCTGCCTCACAAGTGCTGTAGAGTCTGGGTCAAGTTGACTTGGATGGGCAGGTACTTCACAAGACTAGTAGAGGTGTTCTGGCAAGGGGCTTCCTGTGTCAGGAAGTGGTCGGCTCCACAGACAGTGATGAAAGAGTAGGTAGAGGGTGGCCCAGAGCCCACCTTCTCGTGTCTCAGAACCCACCCTCCAGTCGAGTCTTAAACGCCGCCCCTGCCTGCAGGATAGTGATGTTGAAGTGGGAATGTGAGGATGATTCACCTTGTGTCCTCCCATGGCAGGAAGATGAGAACCCTGTCCAGGTAGCTGAAACAGCCTGGGGACAAACCTGAGCACTAGTGAGGTGGGGTTCTGAGTCCATTCAGATCAGGAAAGCTGAGCAGGGCCTGACCTCCAAGAAGCCGAGGCTTGCCCAGGGTAACACATACACACATAGCCAGCCAGGGCCTAGGGCCCTGCTGGACTCCATAGTCCCTTTCTCCACTGCCTCTCTTAGCCAGTGGGACCAGCCCCACCAAACCAAGGGTTATTTCAGTTTGCTGTGGTAGCTTCAGTCTGGGATCATTCTGTGGTTGACCAAGAAGGCATCAAGGACAAGGAGAGAGCTGGACCCAGCCTGGTTGTGTTGAAGTTAGACCACAAGCCCCACATCCCTAGTCCCAAGCCTGTTCCCCAGAGCCAGTGACCTCTCAGGACCTTGGAGCAGGACTGAGTTCCCTCAGACCCCTGGACATGGTCATATCCCTCTTGAACCTCCAGAGAACTCAGCACCCTCCCCCTGCTCTGTCCTGCCGTCTCCCTGGGGTGAGGACTGGAGAATGAGGACTACCATAGTCTGCCCACTGCAGCCTGAAGGCCAGGTGCCCTCCCTGGTCCTGAGTAGGGCTTGCAGGCTGATGGTGGGCAGCAATGGAATTTGTAGTCCCATGATTCCATTCTGAGCTGGCAGCTGTAGGCTCAGCTTCACCAGAGGCCAGGCTGTGTGTCTTCCCTCAGAGTGGAAGGGTCTTTTTGGTTTTGGTTTGTTTCGTTGTTGTTGTTTTTTGGTTTTTTTGTTTGTTTGTTTTTGTTTTTGTTTTAGGTAGGATTTCTCTGATAGCCCTGGCTGTCCTGGAACTTGCTCTGCAGGCCAGGCTGGCCTTGAACTCAAGAGATCCACCTGCCTCTGCCTCTCAAGTGCTGGGGTTCAAGGCGTGCACCACTATGCCCTGCAACTTTTAAGGATCTTTAGAGCTGCTCTCCCAGCCAGTGCTGAGGAGGTGGACCCAAATAGAGTTAGAGCCTCTTGGCAGGCTCAAGGCAAGTGAGAGTTGGACCTGGCCACCTTGCTGACCAGATTTAGAGTCCAGTGGATCCTGTGAGGTGCCTGGGTAATGGACTATGGAAGCAGTGGACCAGGGTCTCTGGATACCCTCCTCCTCGACTCTTCACTGGCCAGCCCTGGTTCTGTTTATGTGTTCCCTGTGGCTTGGCTGGGCTGTGGGGCCTTGCAGGGAGAAATAACCACCTGGCTCCAGTGGCTGTTCAAGGCAAACAGGGCCCTGACCATCTGCCAGGCCTGCCGAGGGCTCCCACTTCTGTGGACACCTGGACTGCCCAGGTGGGACTTGGGGGCATCTGAGTGAAGGCAAGCCTAGGGCCAGAAGCTCCAAGTTCAGAGTCAGGGAGCTGGTCCTGGATGATGGTTTTAGACTGCTATGTGGAGACCAGTTCTGTCCTAGACATCCAGCCAGGGGGAAGTGATACCCAACCTAAACGGTAAAGCACGGCTGTTCCTATCCTGGGTGCAAATATGCTAAGGAGGCTGCTGGTCTTTGCTGCAGAGGTAGCCAACTCAATGGTCTGACCTGGGTACATCATGCAAGATGGAATCTTAGGCCATCCCACCCTTTATAAAGGAAAACTACAGCCCTATCTTGGGAACCCAAATAAAAGATAACGGTTGGGTGACACAGCCTGGCCAGGGGGTGCTATCTGAATGTTTCCAGGTAAGTGGGCCCAATGGCCTTCTGACAGAGCAGTCTGGGACTGGGATATGTGGCCTAATATCCAAATGACTCTAGACTTGGTAGACAGAGTAAGTAGCCTTGAAGGCTCAGCAGTCTGGAAGTCCTATTAATTCTGAGCTGAAATGGCAGGCAGGTCAGTGTGGAGCCTGTACAAGAGGTAACACATACCCCAAGGAGGGGAATGCGGTTTTGTCCTGCTGAGGACTCCTTCCCTAGCCACTACCTCATCCAGGGCCTTTTGCAACCCTATCACTATCTTCCAACCTGCTCTCTTCCTCCTCTGACCCGTATACAGCAGCTCCCTCAGGCCTCCACACGGAAGCAGGGCCTCAGACCTTAGGCTCTTCCTCTAGAATGCCCCGTGGCTCCAGCTCAGCCTGGCTCAGTGTCCCTTGAGGGTCTGGCCTACAGCTCACCATTCACAGCACATAGTGCGCCACTTGAAGCCTTTGGATGGTCATTTGCCCTGCTAGTGATCCAGAAAGGCAGATGAGGCTTAGCCTAGGAATGCTCAATGTATGCCCACACCACCCAAATGCTGGACTAGATGGCCTAGGCCAGGGGCAGGTGGTGGGGTAGGGTCTAGAGGAAAGCAAGGGTTGGATCTGAGAAAGGGAGGATTTGATAGGAGCACAGCTGGTATAAAAGCTGGGAGGCGCAGCGAGGCAGGCAGCCCGGGTATAGGCATGCAGCCTCAGTGGCAGGCCTTTTGAAAACTCATAAATAGTTCAAGACAGGACTGGGTCCCAGAGGATGAGGATGGAAGTAGGGAGGTGTCAGGTGGGGATACTGAGAAAACCCTGTGTACTTAATGAATGTACAGGTCTAGCCTTGTAGACCTGCACCCCAGCTAACCCTTAGGACCTGAACTCCTAGCTTCTGGAGCCAGGCCAGAGACAGCCCAGCTTCCACTCACTGGCCAGGGTACTCTTCCTGCACCTCTGCCTGGTGGCTGGAGGCATATTCCTTCCATTTTGGGAGCTGCGAGTCATGCATAGATGATGCCCTGAGAGGCTACCAGATGGTTAAGGCTCACCTGGTGTGTGTGTGGAGGGGTCAGACTTGAGAGTGGGCCTTGGCTGGGCAGTGACTTGGGGCTATTAGGGAGAGGAACTGTTCTAGAGAAGCCAACTCCACGTGTGTTCCTGACAAGAGGGGAAGGCCGGTTCTTCCACATAGGTCCACCGGGCTGCTGTAACCCCTGCAGACTTGAGCCTTTCTGGGCAACGATTATTTCTTTTGTTTTTCAAAGAAAGTATCTCATGTACCCCAGGCTGCCTCCCAACTCGATCTATGTAGCCAAGGATATTCTTGAGTTTCTGATCCTCCTGGTTCCACCTCCTGAGAACTGGGATTACAGGTGTATGCCTTGTCTATCAGGTGCTGGGGGTAGAACCTAGGGCTTTGTGCCTGCCCGGCGAGTGCTCTACCAACTGAGCCACCTTTTAAGCCCTTTTTGGGGGGCCTTGAAAGCAGAGTCATCATTCTGTTGGACACATCTCCCAGATCCTTCTTAGGGAATGAGGCTCAGGGTCCTTCTCCCAACCATGGGGTGAGCACCCCCAAACGCTCTCGTGGCTCCTAGACCCCGCCTTCCTTGAATGAAACACAGGAAGCCACACACAGCTCCATTTTCCTTTTTTTTTTTTTTTCCTTTTGTTTTTCTTTCTGGTCCAGTCCGGAAGGGACAACAACAATTGGCCTGTTGGTCCATCTGTCCATCTGTCCATGTCAGCAGCCCAGTCCTTGGTACCCAGTCACATGACTGTTTCCCACTCTTCCTGCAACAATGGAGGTGGCCGTGCAGACCCAGAGGCCTCCTCATCCAGGCCTGAGCAGGAGCCATTAAGGAATCCATCGTCCTTGGGAACCGCCATGGTAATTGGTACGGTTTCACTCTCAATGGCTGGAGCCCCTGGCTTGGCATGGCCAGGCAGCTGGGAGTGGCCATTGGTGGTGGTGGCAGGCAGCAGGCGGGGGCTCAGGGGAAGGCCGAGTCCTGCACGAGGGCCTACGTTGGTCACACTGGTGTGAGACACCATCGGCCCGTAGCTGTAGCTGCTACTCCCACTCCGTGCTTTGCGCTTGAAGTCCAATGCCAGTGTCCAGCGGCTCCAAGACTTCCTGATTTCTGCTTGTACCTTGAGGAAATAGATGGGTGGCAGTCAGATGTGCCCTTAACCTTTGGGCCATGGGTTTCGCCTGACACCATCCCTGCAGTAAATGGCAGGAGACTCCTGGGAACACCAAGGTCAAGTCAAATCACACCAATCCTCAGAACACGGTTTTTGACAGCGGGCAACAGATGCAGCCAGAATCCAAAAGCTCTAATGGTCCAAAGATGGCTGAGCTCTCAGACTAAGGACCAGGGAGACACTTTGCCATGCCTCACATGGAGGAGCCCACACACCCCAGTCTACGCTGAGCCTAAATCATCTTTGCCTTCAGAGCGTGGTCAGGAGGTTCTTGAGGAGCAAAGAAAGCACAGGGGCCAGGGAGAGGAGCCCCACCCCGACTCCTCCTACCTTGCCCCATGCCCACTGCTTACCTCACCATTGCAGAAACAGTATATGATGGCGACAAAAAATCCCTGTAAAGAGAGGCGCGTGCAGTCAGGACCACACCCATCCCCACCCTGCTCCCCAGGACCTGGGGCCGGCCACGCACCTGGAAGGAGTTGAAGAGCATCTCATAGTGCATCTGGATCTGCCAGAGTGTCCCCGAGACCTCGGTGTACGGCAGGGCCATGAAGACGGTGTAGTGGACACCAAAGAGTGGGACGAGCACCAGTGTGGACCTGAGCAGCTTCCTGGCCGGTGGGGCATGCAGGTCAGGCCACGTTCACTGCCCCACAACACAGCACCTCATTCCCCACCCCAACCAGGCCCAGGCTCCAGAAGTGATGGCAAGACCATAGGCTCTGGCTATTCTCACTTGGCAACCAAGTTTGGCCGGGATGGCTTCTGCCAGGGGTCAAAGCGTTGGGCTTTTTGGTCCTGAGAGGTGTCCTCGAGTAGACCACAGGTGCAGCTGCTCTGTCCTTGGGCCCTTTGCACCTGCTGGCATGCACTCATTCTCCCACGGCCCAACCTTTGGGTTTCTCCTGAGTGGATGTGTTATTAGAGCCAACCTCCACCCATCTGTCCCTCTGACCCCCTGAATCCAGCTGTCTGAGGGTGGCTGGTGTGTGCCACACTAGCAGGCCCGGGCTCTGGTGCAAAGCTTGATACCAAGTGGCAGAGCACGACCCAGCACTCCTGTGCTGGCAGGGCTCGGGGATGGGGCCACAGAGCCAGAGGCTCCTCTCACAAGCTCAACCACAGGACTTTTGTCCTCTCTTGGGTACATGGTTCTGGCAACCAATGACCTGAACTCTACCCCAACTCCAAAGAGCCGGAACTTACCGGTACTGCTGCTTCGTATCACACCGGCCCGCGTTGGTCTCCCGAAGCTTAGTGGCAAGCACCCGGATGATGTTGATGAAGAGGATGAAGTTGAGCTGTTGGAAGAAGGCTGCATTGAAGACTGTGCCCTAGTAGTGTGGCACAAGGGCTCCTGGACCCATGCCACAGGCCCTACTCTGTCGCTGCATCTTTAGATGGTTCCCTGGGTGCTCAGTTTCCCTATCTAGACTGGAGCAGGGATCACCTGGTCTTCAGGTCTTTGGGTTTATGGTCCTTGGGGTCCGAGGCCACTGTAGATGTTCTGCTTAGGGCTAGTCCCTGGGGCCCTTGCCCACACTGCCCCCAACTCCTGCTCACCACAACAGATGCCAGGATGGGCACCTGAATGATCCACTTCTTGTGCCCGGAGCTCAGATCCCAGCACCTGGAGCAGGGTGGAGTGGGGAGGGGTGGAGGTGAAGCATTAGCCATTGGTCCCTTCCTTCTCAGCCAGCCGGCATGGCCCAGAGTTGGCCTGCTCTGACATGAGCTGTCAAGGAGCAGGACAGGTGTTGCATGTGTCCAGGCCCAAGGCACTCCAGGCCTCTTTGGGAGTCACCTCCTATAACTCTGAAGTGGTTCTTGGCTGAAAGCTGATCAAAAACCCCTGAGGCTGGCACTGCTGGTGCAAGGAGAGTCTCCCCACAATTCACAGAAGAGGGAGCCAGAGCATTTCCAGCCTGTGTCAAGGTCCCTGCCCACCCTGCAACACTCTGCTGCTGGACCTACCCAGTGTTGGCCAAGGTTGCTCTGACACCGACCCACACGGCCACAAAGACAGCTGGAAGACCTGTGTGTACAGGGAACAGCGTGAGGGTTGTGCATTTTGCCCCAAACCCAATGACTGCTCAGCTCACTGCCCCCACCCCTCACCCTGGGCACATGGCCATTTAATGCCACCCTAAGAGCCTGAGGTGCCAGACCCACTTAGGTTCCATGCTTCTTGTGAGCCCCTATGCACGCCTGCTGGGCATATGCTGAAATAATGTGGTATCAACACCTTATCCCAGTTCATTCTGCGCTGGCCTTGGAACTTCCACGGGGAGAGAGCCAGTGACTAGCTAGCATTTTTCTGTTCTAAAACCCCCTCTCCAAGCCTGGCATGAAAGGTCCTAGCCTTCATGATGAAGGTAGATAAAATGAAGTTTGTCATCGGGCTAGGCAGAAGCCATGGGGAACCTCAGGGGCCCGTCACACGCTAGTCTGAGAAGGGAGCCTGGTTCCCTCCCAGCTTGATTCTTAGCCTCGTGGATCCTTGGCGGGAAAGGGTGTCACCTGGGTTTGTGGTAAGGGTGTGACATTCCCAGATCACAAGGTTCTGTGTGCTCCCTAATCCACACGTTTCCAGCCCACCCAGACACCTTCTAGCCCAGGAGCTTGTGTTAGTTCCTGGAATTAGGCCCAGACCTGCCCAGCTCTGGGGCTTGCCATGGTGAGGTCAGGGGCAGGGCATGTGCCAAGGGCCAAGGAGGCTGTGGAGACTGACCTGAGAGCTTTCTGGGTGCTGAGCCCAGGAGGTTCTAGCCACTGGCCCACCCTCCACAGTCTGGCAGCTTTCCCCAGGGCCCAGCCAAGCTCGGGAGCTGCCAGCAATAATGGACAATTATCAGTAACTAGATCCCTGAGCCTGAGGGGGGCTGGTAGGATCGCAGCATCCCAGGAATCCAATGCAGGGAGGTTGCAGAGGCTAAGTGGTACTGAGCTGCTGGGCCTGTGGGTCTAGACAGCGGGGAATTCACCTCCTGGTAACAGATGTGAGCCCCTCCACGGGGCTCTGGGTAGAAGGAGGGTCTAGATAACATCCCCCAACCCCAGGCTAACTAGTGACTGAAAATCCCATTCTGATCCCAAGTTTAACCTCATCTCAAACCCAGTAATTATCACCCTAAGTGAGCTGAAATGCCCGGTCATGCCAACAGCTCTGGGTGAACCCTGCCCTTAGCCAACTTGAGTCCCCTGAACCTAGAACAGGGACCAAGTCACAGCAGGATGGACAGGCCTCCCGCCTGCTACAAAGCAAGAGGGATAGGACATGCAGTTTGAGAGTGCCCTCACTCCAGGTTCGCCTGCACCCTACCCACCACAAAGGTCTCCGTACCCCAGCCAAAGATGGTGAAGCCCCACAAGTACTTCTTCTCTGAGAAAAAGGCCATGAAGATGAGGCTGTGCAAGTACAGCCCCTCCACCAGAATCCAGTAGTAGTTGGTGGCCAGGAAGTAAAGGAAGAAGGTCACAGCCACGCGGCAGCCAGCCTAGGAGACCAACTAGAGTTAGCCGAAAGGTAGAGAGCCTGCACTTACAGGCAAAGTCTGGTCTGCTAGGTGAGAAGGGAGAGCTTACTCTGGGTTTCCGGGTTAGGACCTGGTGTGGATAGCGGGCTGTTAACAGCAGGTGGCCAGCTGATGAAGGGGGGGGGGGCTGGGGCACTCCAGTGTGGAGGGAAGGGGGACACCAGGAGCCGTTAGCAGTAAGGCTGGGAGCTGAGCTGAGTTGTGTGAGGGTCCCCGGGAGATGGGTTTGCAGGACTGAAGCTGCGGGAGATCGCAAGAGACCGGCAGGTGCAAAGGGGCAGGGCGGGATCTGGTGGGGCCGAGGGGCACTCACGTAGCCAACGGCGGCAGCGGCGGGCGGAGGCGGCACCTGCGCGATGATATGCAACTCTTCCTCCGTGAGGCGCTCGGCCTCATCCAGCGTGAAGCCAGAGTAGAGCACTGCGTCCTTCACGAAGATGCTGGCGGCGCGCAGCATGAACGACAGGAACATGTGCATGTGGATGTAGTTGCGCGTGCAGTGCAGCCGCCTGCGGGGGGCGCGCGACACCACCGTGGGTGAGGGCACGGGGTGGGGTGGGGGGTATGGGGAGCAGCGGTGGGCAGGAAGCTGGGCTGTGAGCCGTAGGTGGGGACATCACGCCGTGGGGGCTGGAGCCAGGGAAAGGGGAGAAGGGAGGCTCGCACCCTGGACCCCTCCAGCCCCACCCCTCGCCGCCTTTGCCCCGCCCCTTGCCCCGCCCACCTAAAATAGGCCAGGATGAGCACCGCCACGGTAAGGGAGGCCAGGGACATGGAGTATCCCACGGTGTAGATCTTGCCTAGGCGGTCAAATACCTCCTGCGCAGGTGAGAGACAGAGAACTGGGCTCAGCGTGGGCACTAAGAGCAAACTGGGGGGCAAATTAAGGTTGCTGGAGACGTAAAGGCTAGGAGTGTGGGCTGGGTCGAACGGGGTTCACTAGTGGGGTGGGGTGGTGGTAAGGGTTCGCACCCGTTCCCGAGTCTCGTTCGTCATGAACTTGAGGCACTCGCTGTAGTTGGCCCATGTCCGGTTGTGCCCGGGAACCACCTCCCAGCTGCCATTGCGGTCACAGCGTCTGTAGGCATGGCCTGTAGGGCCGTGGGGCAGTCAGGGCAGGCAAAGGGGTCTGGAGCCACTGAGGCCCTGAACCCCATCCACTTCATGGTATCCCCACGGTTTCAACCCACTCGGCTAGCCTCACCTTTGTGATTGAAGTCATAAATGTAGTCTGGACAGGGCACTGCCACCACTCCACCTGGTGTCCCTAATGGCCAGCAAACGATGTTGTCCCACTCTGGCAGGCAGGAACGTCCTGTGCCCAAACAGAAAGCAGGGTAGGGGATACAGAAGGAGAGTCAGAGCCATAGTTAAGGGACAGGGACAAGAACACACTTATGGTTTGATTCTCACAGGGGCAATATGCCCTGTGACTGGAAGCTTCAGGTTTAGAACATTCTAGAAAGAATATATTGAGCTCTTATTTCCTCTTGTTCCCTAAACCCACTGGCTTCAGAGAACTCACTGCAGCCCCTGTGGTGAAGTACTGACATGAATCCCATTTTCCAGATGGTCTGGAAAGGGGCAAGAGAGCTGGATAACATGCTGAGGTCACAGGCCACAGGCCTCGGCCCCAAGGCTTCAGCTGAGCCTTTCTCTCTGCTCTTGGCCCCACCTTCTAAGTGTCTCTGAAGGGATTAAAAAAAAAAAAAAAAGACATTGTGTCACTATGTACTTAGACCAGGCTGGCCTTGAACTCACAGGGATCCACCTGTCTCTGCCCTGAGTTCTGGGATTAAAAGCATGCACCACTACAACCAGCTTGAAGAAGAGCATTTTCTCAGCTTTTTCCCCCAGCTTGGAGGCTCCCTATGTGACCCTTTGCTAGAGACGGCAGAAGAAGGGAGTCTGGTTCTTGGTGCCAGCTGGCCTTCTAAAGCACTAGCCTCACACAGGTGTCCACTCTGCATTCCCATTTCCTCATTGGGAAGTTGACCATATCAGCCTAGACGTCCACCATCCAGGGATGCATAGAAGACCATGACCAACCACCACTCAAGAGGTGTACAATCCTCCAAATCCAGTGGTAATGCAGAGTTTCACAGGACAGTGATATGGCCCACTTTGAAGTCCTGACAGCTAAGTGACCTCAGAGGGTCCCCGGCCTCTAGATCACCCACATTCCATCGCAGCTTACAGTCCCCTTCTCTCCCCCTGCAAGACTCTGACCACAGGACTCTCTAACCTCCCTGGAAGGCAGCCTTGATGACTGGACCCGCCCAGCTCGGTGAAAGGCTCTCTGTCCTGGGCGCCATATTCCCAGCCCCACCCCGCCAGGCCCACAATTCCCTCTGGTCCCTAGAGAGCCACAGGGTGACCACAGGCTCCCAGATGTGGCCCATCTGGAATCTGCTGCCCACCCTGCTGGCTCTAACTGGCCTTGTGGCCACAGCTTGGGCTCTGTTTGTCTCTCCTCACCTCCCTGAGGCAACCCTGTTCTTCCCTCTCTCCTCTTCTTTCCCTGTCCCACTGTCTGTCTCCACCCTCTGAGGCTGCCCTACCCTCTTGTTGTTTCTGTGACTCTTCCCACTATATGTCTTTCTGTGCCTCCGTTGACAGACCAAGTACCAGACTTTTGGTTTAAGCATCTTGTTCCCTGTGTCTCTCTACATCTCTCCCTGACTCAGTCTCTCAGGACTGGTCTCTCTATCTCTGTGGGCCATGGGTTTCCTGGAGCTCTGGATCCTTTTCTGGGCAGTGCTGGGTGAGTCTACTGTGCACATTTTTTGTGTCTTGAAGCCACCCAGCTGACCTGCCTCCCCAATCTTGTGCCGTCCCGTTGGCTGTCTCCTGGCCTGTTTTCCTGGGAAGGGAGCTGTGGTCTCTGACTTTCCATAGGAACCCACATGACCAGGACAGAACAGTGGGGACAGGTGGATCTGAGCCTGTCAAATGGCTCCCGGGGAGGGGTAGAGGATGGGGGGGGGGACATACCTCGGCGCCTGCTGCCAGTGGGCACCTCCTTGTTCTCTTTAGATTCAGGGTAGAACTTTCCCGAAGCCTTCTCCTTCCTGGGCTTCCCTGATGTGGATGCTGGTGTCCACCCCTTATCTGAATCCATTGTGTCGGCTGGAGAAATCAGGGCAGTCCTATCCATCAGCTGTGCTGTAACCACAGCCCGGGGTTGTTCCCCGCCCCAGCACCCCCTTTTACAATGAGCAGTTGACTCTACCAAGGATGCCAATACTCAGGTTGTTGGGCGATCAGAGGTGAAGGATGAGTACGTGACTCAGAAGCTGTGAAGTGTTTGCCAGACAGTCAGGAAATAAAGTTGGTCAGCAGAGGTTCAAATGGGCATATGAGTGTCAGCAAAAGAATGAGCCAGGACCACGAAGGAGTGAATGGCCCACCAGAGGGCGCATGGCAAACGCTGGGAGAGATGGGTGGAGAGGCAACGGTGAAAACCAAGTCAGGCGGCTAGGCTAGGGTGTGAGGCAGGTGAGGAGGACCTAGAGAGTAAAGACTGCATTGTGTCAGGAGTGGACGGACAAGTGCACCCACCCTCTCCTACGATACTCGAGTATGGCTTTGCAGCTTCTACCAGTGCCCCTGAAGACACCACCTGAGCTGGAGTCTGGCCTTTCTGCCTCCTTAGCTGGGAAGTCCTCACTGTCTGACTTGTGTGACTTCAGCTATAGTCCAAGCCGGGGTACCTTGCTCCCCGCCCCGCTGCCACATCAGGCCCTGTGGGAAGCTGAATCCAGGCAACCTGGACTGGGATGAGAATGGCTGTCGACATTCTCCTGCCTCCACCCTCGGGGAGGGGGTCCATGGTGGATGAGGAGCCAGAGATCTACACACACCACAGACTCCACAACTAGGAAGAGAGCCAGGTTTAGGATCAAATGAGGTGGCTCATCTACCCCTACCCTTGATGCAATTGGGAGCCACAGGTGGGGCCGGGGGAGGCGGGACTCTGTACAGAGTGATTCTTGATGAATCTGAACAAGGTCCACAGGCTTCATAGAGAATCTGTCACCATCTGCTTGTGTGCTGGGCATGCACTACTGCTGTCTCCCAGTAACCCAAGAGCGAGCCAAGAGCCAGCACCAGGGAGGAAGCGGCTCTGGAGGGTCAGTAAAGCAAGGTCTGGCCTCCTCTGCTGAGGAGACCAGCTGGACTTCAGAAGCCTGGCTGAATGCCAATGCAGCCTCTATCTGCTTCCAGGAAATGGACTCAAGGAAGGGGGCAGAGAGGAGGCACCTGAGGTAAGGAGTAAGAACTGTGACTGGATGATGATGCTTCCCTTCCCCATGGTAAAGGTCCCTTAGAGATGCTGTGGGCACCCCCCCCCCCCCCCGCAGGTCAAACATCCTCTCCAGGCCATACGCTGAGTCACACACACCCATCCCTGTCTCTCTATCCCACCTACCCCCATCTGGTTCTAGAGACTCTATTTCTACCCTGGAGCTCTGTGTCCAGATGGTCTCTCTCAGAGACCTCCCCATCTTTCTAGATGTGGCTTGGCTATCTTTTCTTTAGGGAAGTTGGCTCGGCCCAGCCTATTAAGGCCCTGCACCCTCATCAAAGCTCCTGGCTTGCCTCACCCCTTCTAAATCCACTGGGGCCATGTGCTTTATCTGCCTTCACATGTCCGTCTGCAAACGAGACACCCACTTATCTTTCGGCCAATCTGTCCAAAGGCTATTCTATTCTCTCTCTCATCCTCCCCCCCCCCTCTCTCTCTCTCACACACACACACATACACACACACACACACACAGGGAGGGACAGAGGAGAGGGGTATGGAGCGCACTGACTTCATTTTAGGTCTTTACTCTGGCTGGTCTCCCTTTATTAAGCCCACCCCGACTTAACACCTTCACCCCTCCCCCACCCGTCTCTGCCTCCTGGACTCTCCCTCCTTTATCTCGCGCGCCCCCATGCCACCCCATTTCCCCACTCTCACCTGATTCACGCAGGACCTCCTTGAGCAGCTTGTCACACTGGGCCTGGGCACGGTGCAAAAGGAAAATCTGTTCCTCTTTGGTAAAGACATCGTCGGCGTCCACCTGCCAAGCCAAAGATCAGACTGTTGGCATTTCCAGGTGAGGCAGCTGGTCCCCAAGTCAACCAACTTCCCAGGGAGTCCCCCCTTTGAAGGAGCTCCCTTCAGAGACTGTGGGAGGCCTGCCCTATGGGGAACATCTGCCTTACAGAGTCCCCCTTTTAAAGTTCAGATGCCATGGCAACACCAGGGCTGGGACCTGCTCCTTACAGGAAGGGGAAAGGGATGGGGCTGTCCCCTGTGTGTCCAGCAGTAACCCAGCATTCACTGACATGCTTTGTCTAGTCCATCCCCCTGGGGCACATGGGAACGGATGGAATGTCCCAGGATGGAGCCTCACAGGATCCTGGCTGCCTGCTGGGGACCTGGGGTTGGATCTGGAGTGCTGAACTCTGAAGGGACAAACCCAGCCTGAATTCCTTCAAGTCTCAAGGCCTCTGGGGACCGTGGCAGTCACCATTTTCCATCCTGGCCCAGCACCCAGTCAGTGCTTTTCCCAGTAAACGGCAGGGGCTCACCCTCCCTTCTTAGGGTCTCAAAGAAGGAGAGTGGAAGAACCGCTGGGAAACTGGCTAGGGGACTCGCCAGACCCCCACATGCAGCACTAGGAACATTCATCCCAGGGGAAGTCCCTCCACCCCAGCAGATGCGGCCGAGCTCTGTGACCAGGCACAGGCCTTTGCTCCTGCTGACCTCTCTGCAGGAATGTTCCCTTTCTCTTTCCACTCTATACACCCACTGGGACCCAGTAACATCATTTTAACCAGGGAAAAAGGGAACAGCGTAAGGGTAGGGAAGAGTCTCTTGCTGAGCTGGTGGCTGGCTGCTGGAGAGGATCTGAGTCTCCCCTGACTTGGAAGCTGGAGTCAGGCAGTCCCTATCCCTGAGTATGACCTCTAAGGGCTCACACCCCGGGATAGGCTGTGATGTGACAGCCCAGGGCTGTCAGACCTCTCGGCCCTGAGACTCACCTAGAAAGGCTGCCTCTCCCTTAAACCAGAGAACACAGCCTGATCTCCCAGAACAGGCAGCGCGGCAAGCGGGTGCCCGGCCATGTAGGCGGGTCTCTAGTAAGGGTGGAGCTACGAAGGGCCAAGAATTTGGAGGCCTGGGAGGAAGGAGGCGGGTCAGGCTGGGGGCGGGCGGGAGGGGGCGGACGGCCCGGGTCAGGGAGTCCGGCTGCAGAGAGAAGTTAATTGACCGCGTCTCTTGGCGGCAGCAGCTCGGGCTTCCAGGCCAAGGAGTCTCCAATTGGCTCCGCGGAGCTGAATCTTGCTGGTTTTACTTAGCGGAGGCGCGCGAGCATCTCTGCGCGTGCGTGTGACTGGCCGCGCACCCGCTGTCTGGCCAGTGTGTAAACTTCTGTGTGCCCCATTTCTGTAAGTCCTCACATAGGAACCGCCTAACATGTCTATTTGGGCTCTGAAGCCTGATGTGTTTGTGAACATGCACGTGTACGTGCTTGTGGACAAAGGACTATGTGTGGGCTTCTGGGAATGTTGTAGAACTTCTCAACATGCATGCCGGTGTCTGCTGCTTCCGGAGCCTGGGTCTGAAATGGACTCTTGGGACGCAGCTAGTCTTAATGCCTACGGCTCCCAGGAAGGCTGAAGTGGATTCCAGTGTGCTGCTGACCCCATGCCTCTCACTGTCATACCACACCTATGGCAGAGCTGGTTGGTGCAAAGTAGTCAGGACCAGATAGGACAAACTGGCTTGCTAAGATCCAGGGACCTCCAAAGCCACCCTGAATTTCTCCTTATGTGTCAGACACTGGGGATCTGGCTACGAAAGGGTCCGTTCCTTACCCACCTCACTCCTATTGCAGCATCTACCATTCATTCTATCATTGCAGTTAATATCGCCATCAATTACCACCCTCCATTAGCACCAACATAACCATCACCACTGCTGCCAGTACCATTCCCACCATAGACGCCACTGTCACCATTAACACAGCCACCATTACCATCGTCATCAATGGCATATTTGAGCCAACACCACTACCATCACCATTACTAAAGCACCGCCACACCACCTCCAGAATATGGCTACTACCACCATCTGCCTACCACATCACCATCAAGACCAGAATCACCACAGGCAACATCAGCACCATCACCATTACCACCTGCCCATAACCACCATCTGTAACGCCTTCCTGTCATTTCTCCTTCCCATATTCATTTGTCTACAACCCCTTCCTTCTGCCCATCTCCTCCCCTCCCAAGATACAGAATCTACCGTGGTCAGTGCAGTGCTCTTGAGTGACTGACTCGACCTCCCACCAGTCTCTAAAGACTAGCTGATGGCCTAGATTAGAGGGAAGCGGCCATGGGTTGAGAACTGTCCAGCTGACAACGGAGACTAACCACCAAGCCCACTCAGGGGCCTCAGGTAGGGGTGGGGTGTCTGTTTAACCTTCCACCTGTTGTCAGCTCCCTGTTTTACAGTCTTATCTGGACAGGGAAGGCCAATGCTTCTAACATCCTCCTCTATAAGCCTTCATCCACCCCCAAGGACTATGGCCCCGTCTCTGCCCCCCCCCCAGGGCATTAAGACCTACTTCTCTGTCACCCCAATCAGAACAGAGCTACCTCACAGGAAGAATTGCAGCTCAGAGTGAGGAAAGTCCTTCTCCAAGGGGAAGAGGCAGAGCCCTCTCCCCAGAGCATCCAGCCTCAGAACACAGCTCCTCACCTGGAATGCCCAGATACCCTTTCTGTCTTTCAGCCGCAACTCTGGGATTTCCCACTAACACTGGAGTCGTAACCCTACCTCTACCACTGACTAGTGTCTCTGGCAAAGTTGCATAAGCCCAAGGCTTTAGATTTCCTGTACAAGCAGAAGAATAGTAAGGCTACTGTGGATTCAGATGAAGTCCTGGGCAGAAGCTTGGGCAGGGCAGGCTGAAGGAAGCTGGCTGCTGTTATAGCTACTGTGAGCAATAGGACTAACTCACCACTTCGATCCCACCCCAGCCCCTTTGTCTACAGGGGTCCACAGCAAGAGACGGGTGGCTTGTGAGGAATGGGGTCAGTGCTGGGTGAGGATAGCTCCCTAAACCCACACCATCGTTCAAGGTCACTGACAGACCCCCAAGTTTAGGTTGGACGTGGGCAAGATGGTCAGACCTCTATCATCTTGGTGGAGGAAGGATGAGAGAGGAGCTACTGTCAACTCTGACTAGCCCAGACATCAACACTGTCTGCGGCTCCCTTCCCCCTCCCCAGCCCAGTCGCCGGCCTCCCCTCTAAGAGTGCTGTCTTCTTGGCACAGCTCCAGAGTATGAAGAACTCAGACCAGCATCTTTTTAGATGCAGAATCTGTATCTTGGGTCTCAGGAACAAGAAGGAGGAACTAGGGGCTGGGTCATGGCCAGATGCCACTTAGTCCACACTCAGCAGTGAGAGGGTCACTGGCTGTCCTGCATCTGCTCTTCCACTCTGTGGACTAGGGCTGACAGTCTCTGACCCGCCTATCATAGTACCCTCTCCAGCAGCGCAGCATAGCGCCTTCTCGTGCACACACAAGCATGTTTAGAGTGTGTGAACTTACAGGGGCTGGTGGCATACAACTCTAGCCCTGAGCTGGGAGGGCAGCCTGCAGACACTGAGACAGGCTTGTGAGGGCGGCTCCGGCAAGACACAGACATACAGGCTGACGTTGGCATGTTACAACCCCGGATGTTGCTGACCCTGTTGTAGAGGATGTGCTGTCAAGAGATCTGGTGTACGTTGTCACCCCCAAGCTCAGGTGGGGTCTCAATCTCGTGATCTGAGATCTTCCAGCTCTGCACACTGGATTGCAGGTGGACACTGCCATGCCTGGCTAAGATGGTCTAATTTAGTTTAGCTCCCAGGGAGTCTCTAATACGGACGGTGAAGCAGGAGGTGGCAGGGTGCAGACAAAGGCAGTGCACTGGGGTGTTGGGGCTGGTGACGATGATGATGGTAGAGACAGCGGTCCACACCATCACCAAATGAGGCCACTCCTCATAGCTTCCTCCCCTCCCTGCCACATTCTACACGTTGGCATCTGTGATCTCAGACACGTCAAAATTCTACCCCTCCAGACAAAGCTGGAACAAATGAAGGGTCTCTTTTTCAGTTGACACTTCTGCTTCTGGACAAGGCGCATCTATGGCATGATATTTTCTTAGCAGGATGCCCTCTTGGGTCACATCAGCAACCCCCTTGCCAGTGTCAGCCTGGACCCCTAAGGGACAGTGTGCTTTGCTTCCTTTGCCACTGGCAAAGGCAGACATATGTGGTGTTTGCCCCTGGATGTTCCTGTCCCACAAGACCCTCTGTGTCTGCTGGCACTCATGATCACCTCACCTTCTACTACATACCCATTTTACAAAGAGGGAGACTGAGGCCTAGAGGCTAGCTAGAAGGAGAGGGCCAGGAGTAGAGCTAAGGTACACTTTACACCAAAGCAGCAGTCTTGGAGCAAAGGACATACACAGCCGCATGGATGCTGTGGCGCCAGCCCTAACACCATCTCTCCAGGACTCTAGGTTGTTTGTAACCTTTGCTGCATCAAGCAAGCATCCACAAAGAGGATTGCTTCAGTGGTGGAAGTAGTCACAGAAGTGACAGGGCACAGATACTGGGATGCAGCTGGCCCCTCTACCTGGACAGAGCACAGCCGGCCTTGGTGTCAAGTGAGCATATGAATGACCCCAGCAAAGTAAAGAAGAACTACTTGGCTCTCAGGGGATCCCCTTGTGACCTTGGGGCCTCCCTGCACCCCTTCTCCAGGCTCCACTACTAGGACCCATGCTGGCACCCCTTGCTGTCTCCCATGCCATCTGGCTGGGGACTGTTCTTTTGTCCCTTGCTGCCCTCTGTCCATCTGGCGGCCACGGCAGGCTGGGACGGGCTCCTCATCCTGCCCCGCCACCACTGACATGTGCTGACTTTTCCTCCCCCTTGCCAGGCCTTCCTGAACAGGCTGCCTGTGTTTGGGGCTGGGAGGGGCTGGGGGAGGCACTGTGACGCCTCTCATCCCAGCCAGCCAGCCAGCGTGGCCGCCTTTGGGGCAGGCGGTGGGATGGAGCCTGGGATGGCAGAGCTGGCTGCTAGGACAGGGTGGATCTTCACAGGCAGCCTCTACCTGAGCTAGGCAGGAGGACCAAGGCCCAGAAGGATGGGATGGCCTAACCTAACCCTAGCTGGGTCAGCAGAATGGGATCTCAGTAGCTCTCGGCTCGGGCACAAGGTTGGCCCCAAGCTGGGGTTCTAGAGGGCTTGGGAGGTCTCCCATGTCTGTGAACTTGAGCAAACTTTGCACTGTCCCCTAGTTAATTTAAAGACAATTTCAAGGTTCTGCGAAAACCCCACCATACCTTTTATTTTTCCTGGGGCTCTCTGAAATAGCTGCCTTCCTGATGTGGTAGCTGGACCAGGGAGTGTCCCCAGAAGGCCCACAACAGGAATCTGGGGAGGCTGCTTGACGCCTCATTAAAACATTCCGAAGAAAACCCAAGTTCCCGGGAGGGCCTGTGCCCCTGTCCACTGCTCTGTCCTCAGGCAGTTCTGGGAGTTGTGGGGCGGGGGAAGAGGATGTGTTTAAGGGCAGGTGATATAAAAAGCTTCGACAAATCAATACGCAAGATAAATAACTCATAGAAAGATGGGTAATAGCTCCAAGCGAGCTCTCTGGGCAGTTGGACAATAAACAAGTATAAAATCTGAAAGTCATTGGCAGAGGGTAACTTAGGATGACAGGAGACACCGTTTTTCACCCATGAAAATACTAAGATGAGACAAAAGGGCCCCTCACTGCACCCTGTGAAACAGAGCCGAGCAGGGAGGGGCCTGTGGTCAGTCCTGGTGAGTATAAACCAGCACAGCTTTTTAGAGGGCAATTTGGCCCTGCCTATTAAAATGAAAAATGTGCATGTTCTCAGACCCAGCAAAGACAAATTCTAGAAATATCCTACCGGGAAATAGTCACATGGTAAACCAAGAGGGCATTTCAAGGAGCTTCTCTGACACCATCTGGAACTTCTCTCACATGTACACACTCGTGCACACACACGCATTCACGCTCATACACACACACACACACACACACGCACACGCACACGCACACGCACACGCACACGCACAGATTGTGGAGAAAGGATCTGAATGTGTATTCCTCAGGAATGTTTAACGAAGTTCAGACTTTGGAATAGTATACAGGATTAAAAAGGACTTGGAGAGATGTCTCAGTGTTTAAAAACACTGGCTGTTCTTCCAGAGGACCCAGGTTGGATTCCCTACAGCAAGCATGTGGTGGCTCACAATTGCCTGTAACTCCAGTTCCAGGGGATTCTGACATCCTCTTCTGGCCTCCTCAGACATACAGCCAGATGTACATACATACATACATACATACATACATACATACATACATACATAATAGAGCCAAAACAGTAAGCAAACAATAAAGTAATTTTTTGAAAAACAGTTTTGGAGGCTGGAGAAATGGTTCTGTGGATAAGAGCACATACTGTTCTGGCAGGGGACCCAAGTACTGTCCCCGGCACCCACTTCTGGCAGGTTAAAGCAGCCTGTAACCCCAGCTTCAAGGGATCTGACAGGCTCTTCTGGCCTCCTCAGGCACTGCAAATATACACAGAAACCCACACACCAACACAAAAAATATAAAATACGTGTTTTAAAAGATTTATATTCACAGATAGGAAGATACACCTTTGGGTACAATGACGCATGTGTCACGGAGCCCTACAGAGAAAGCTTGCTGGATTTATTTTAAAACAAACGGAAAACAAGAGACACTCCTCTGCTTGCTATGTATACAAAGAGGTGCCACTTGAAACACAAGGAAAGAGACAGAGACAGAGGACCCTCCCCAGACTATGAAAACGTCTTTCTCTAGAAAGGGACAGGGATTGGACAGTGCCCAAGAAAACTTCTGTTTTCTCTGCATCATCTGAACTCTTGGGCTGCGGAGATGGCTCATGGGGAAGGTGCTTGCTGCTCACAAGCGAAGACTAGAGTTTGGATTCCCAAACCCACATAAAGACGAACCAGAGACTCCTCAGAGGCCCGAGAACCAGCTAACCTGGTGTGCACAGTGGCACGCCAGACAGACCTTGTCTCAAAAAAAGTGGAAGGCGAGGACAATACCCGGGCTGTCCTCAGACCTTCAGACCTACACACATGCACGCACGCGCACATATACAGAGATTAAAATAATGCAAAAACAATTATAAATAGCATGTGCTCATGTATTAGTCATGAAATAAACCATTAAAAGGTAAGATAACAGATTTCATTTTTTTTTTCAAGAAGGAAAGAAACCCCAACGTGACACACAGGGACCTCTTGCCCAGAGTTAACGCTCACCTCACTTAGAGGAAAGAATCTTATAGAAGTCTGAATCCTGGGTTCAAATGGTTCAGATCCTCTTCTGCCTGCCTTACTATGTGAGCCTGAAGGTCATGTCCCCATAAAGTGGCTAGGACAATGGGCAGGCAGGATGAGAAAATATATATGGTAGGTTCTCGCTCAGACACTTTGGAAAGCTACTGCTCGATAAATGTTCTTACTCTGAGAAGCAAGCACCTTGGTCTGTCAAATGACTTCAGCAGGTAAAGTGCTCTCCGTCTGAGCCTGAGCCTAAGTTCAATACTTGGAACCTACATGGTGGGAGGTGAGAACTGACTCCCGCAAGCACTTGTAAACACACACAACACACACACACACACACACACACACACACACACACACACACACAAACAATAAAGGTTAAAAAAAATTAAGTACCTTTTGAGCTGCCCCCCCCCCCGAGGCCCCCCCCCGAGGCCCCCCCCCCCCCCCCCCCGCCCTGCGGGTTGAAAGAGGTTGCCTGTGCAGCCACATGTTCTCTGTGGAGCCCTACCCAAGGGTCTTATCCCACAACAGGTCTGCCTCGCTGCTGACCATCACATTTATGTGAGATGAGGGTTCTCTAGGGTGTCCATAGGGTAAGGGATCTTAAAGGACAAGACGTCCTTTTGCCTGCTCAGAAGCTGTGGGCCTACCCCCATGTCTAAACTTCCCTCCTTCAATGCTCATCTCTTCATGACACAGATGGACCACCTGAGTCCACCTGTGGTCAGTGTTCTCCCAGTGGGATGTTCGCTGGTACCCCAGCCAAGATCCTGGGAGACGTGAGCTTGGCCTTGGATCTGACTGAGTAGGTAGTCTATAGGTTTGGTGACAGCTAGATAGACGGGCTTTGTCCGTACCTGTACCTACACATCTGGACCTAGCAGATGTGTATACTATGGAAAGAGAATGGGCAGGCTGCCAGTTGTTTGCTCACTCCAGCTGAGCCCAGGGATCCCACAGGGTGGTGGGTGGGTGGGTTGGCTGAACCTGTCCCCCAGATTAAACCCCTTAGACGGGAAGCAGGAGATGGTCCACTGCACTCACATGCCCCAGCAAGGTCCCCGCAGAGCCATACTGGTGTCTTCAGTGTAGGGCCCTCCTAAACCAGGAAAATTCTCTGCATATACCTCAACTTCCACACAGAGCTTTCTGGGATCCTAGGGGCTCCGCTCCACCACACACAATGAGGTCTAAACTTCACTTAGCACCTGATTAACATCAGCCACATGATGGTCATAGTGGATCTGGATGAGTTAATAAAAATAGGGAAAATACCTTTTTCAGAGGGTTGTTGGGTAGTTGTTAAACTAGCTGATCTGCGTAAAGTGCTTAGAACAATGGACTGGTAAACAGAAAACACAGAAGCATTTGTTAAATACAAGTAAGCAAACAATAGACCTGTGCGCACACACACTCACAGGGTGCACACATGCACGCACACACGTGTCTACAACTGTGCGTCCCTCCGAAGCTTTAGGTACATGTGGACCTGAATACACACAATCCTCATGGACCGACCCAGATGCCCACAAAGCCCTATGTGGATAGACATACAGCCACACACTCAGGACACCTTACCCATCAGCCAGTCTACCCCATGCACATGCAGTGTGTACACACACAGAAGTCACTGTGGAAAAGTCAGCAAACAGCTCTGCTGCCTGTGCTTGGAGCATCTCTGGAACAGCAAGCCCGCCCTCCAGACTTGTTTCCCTGCAGGGTACAAGCTCCTTTCTGGGGCAGTCTTTGGACTAGAAGAGGGAGGGTATGGGCCCTGGTAAATAGAATGTGGGGAACCACAGAAGGAGAACAGCAAACTGCAAGGGTTTTCGGCAAATGTATCTCATGCTCTCTTTTCACAGATGGGCAACTGAGGTGTGGGGAAGGACAATCCAAGGTCACACAAGCAGTAGGCTGAGCTGGAGGAGTCCCAGACCTCCCCTGTCCTCGCATCCGAGGCTCTGTCCTGTGGAGGAAGCTGCTTGCACTGTCTCTCTAGACCTGGGTTGGGGTTGGGGTATGGAGGCAACAAGACCTTAAAGTCAGACACAGAAGCTGATTCCAGAATGGGTTGGACAACTCAGATAGGGCCGCTGTGGGATATGAGAGGATGGAAAAATCTCCCCTCTCTGGGAAATGGCACCCAGACCCTAGCCCAAGAGGGGGGTCACTGTTCCCCTTAGTATCTCCAGCTCTCCATTTATCTTTGCTGTCCTGAATCTGTCCCTGCCTGGGTCAGAGCTCTCATCCTAACCCTTTGCCTTTCTTTCTCTTTACTATTCTATCTCTTGGCCTCCATTCTCAGACCACACACAGTACCCCTAAAGATCAGCTCACTCGCCAGAATTACCCCCCACCCCAGCACGTATCTTCTGCAAGGTGTACTGTGAGGTCTGTCTTTCAGGGGACCTTCATACCACACCACACCCACCTTCCCGGGCAAACGACTTCCACTTCGGACAAAGCTGTCCCATTAGTGCATACCTCTGTGTATCTGTGGGATCCTGAGAGCTGGAGGGGGCTCTACACCCTATCCTCAGTCTATGGGATTTTCAGACTTCTTGCACACAACTTTAAGCACCGGGTGCAAACAAAACTTGCGAAAGCAAAGGCTCCCAACGAAGTCTGTGGGACTCCACACCCAGAGCCCGCTTGATCACACTGTCACCATCGAAAGAGATCCATACGACCAGAGCCGTGTGCTCACAGAAGCATGGTGTAGGGAAACTTCAACCACAGATTTCCAGACCCAGGACCCCAAGCCAAGTCTTCAGAAGTGGGGAAACTTCAGGCATCTGGAACCTACGGTAAGTAAGACACCCCAACGAGAGCAGGCACCAGGATTCCTGGTTCACAGCGGCGCGCGGGGGGGGGGGGGGGAGCATCCCAAAGTTCAGACTATTAGGAGAACCCAAATCTTTGCGCCTACACTCGCCCAGGGACCCCAGAACAACTCCAGGATTCTTGTGTTTGAATGTAGACGGAGAGGGACTTACCAGCGCATATGCGGAGCTGAGCACTGGGCAGCAGAGCAGGAGCGCCAGGCCGGGTGCGATCCGGGCGGCCCCCATCGCCACCGCCTAGGGCCGCGTCCCTCGGGGCAGCCGCCGCCGCCGGCCCTGGTGATGGTTGGAGGGTGCAGAGCTGTGTCAGGCCGGGCCGCCCCGCCCACACCCCGTCCTAGGGGACCCCGGCGTCCGGGCGGCCCGAGGCCCGGGAGCCCGGTGCGGGGCCCATACGCCGAGGGCGAGCGAGAGAACCAACCGGCGCAATGGAGAGAGGGAGGGCGGAGGGAGGGAGGCAGCCTGAGGCCGGGCGGGCGGCGGGCGGGCGCCGAGCGCTGCTGAGCGGCCTGTCTGCCTCGGAGCGGAGAAATCACATCCATATGGCTGGGCCCCCCGCCCCCGGCCCGCCCCCCGCTCCCCTCCCGCGCCGCCTTTTCTTTCTTTCTTTCTCTCTGTCTTTTTTTCCCCCCTCTTTGGGGGAACCGGGAGCCGTGGCTTCACTCCACGCCCAGTGGGGGAGGGGCGGGGGAGGGGTCGGGGTCGCGGTCTGCGGGGGGCGACCGGGCTGTTATTTTTAGCTCCGCGGCAGTGGGCAACAGGGGAGTCGGGGCGGGGCAGGGGGCGCGTTTTGAGTTGCGCGGGGCATGCAACTAGGGGATGCCATCCCGACTTTTGCAACGACACTGAGCCCTTCGGTGTTCCTGCCGCCAGCTCCGGGCTCTCCGGAGGCACTGCGGCTCGGCTCCCCTGCCCAGGCTGGACCCCCATGCCCCTGGCAGCCACCTCCTGCACCCCACTTCCCATCCTCCGAACCCGCGCCGCGTGCGCCCAAGCGGCAAGAGCGCTTCTGCGGCCCCGGCGCTGGGGCAGCCCGTCTGGTTGTCAGTCGGTCTCTAGCTAACGTCGTCCCCCCCCCCCACTGCGAACACCCCCCCCACACACCGCCCTCGTTCCCCGGCTTTGGCCTCTGCTATTCCAGCCGCCCCAAGCTCGGTTTCGGTCACTCCCTCGCTCCCCCCTCCCCTCCTCTACGAAAACATTTGCAAGTTTCCAAAAAAGCCACCGAACTGAGCGGCAGCGGGCTGGCGACTCCACTGGGCTCCGAGGAGGCGCCGCAGACTGACACCGAGACCGAACAGCCGGGCCCGCCCTGGCCGGGCCCCGAGTCGCTCCTGCCCCACTCCGGCCTCCCGCGCCCCGCGCGCCCGACCCTCCCCGCCAAGCCCCGACTTACTCCGAGCACGCCGCCGCGGCCCCCGCCTTGCCATGAATGTCGGGGCCCCCCCGACAGCCTCCCCAAGCCAGCGCCCCGTCCGCGGCCCCGGGGGGACTTCATGGAGCTCTCGGGATCCCCCCTGGCCTGCCTGGCCTCCTGAGCCCCCCGCCTGGCCGCTGCTCGGAGCCGCCGCCCGCCTCGCGCGTCCCTCGCCTCGGCGTCTGCCGCTCCCCTCCCCCCGCAGCCCGGAGCCTCTTCCCTCCCCCGCGCCCTCCTCGGGCCTCCTCCGCCCCTGCCCCCTCCACCGCCTCCCCGGCGGGTGCGTGGAGGGCAGAGCCGAGCCCGCCGCCCCCCACCCCGGGACATCTCTCCAGAGACCCCGTCCGGGGTCTTTCTGCAGAAGGATGAGTGTTGCGGGCACAGAGTCCAGGGAGCTCTGACATCGGGACCTGAGAACCGGGGCTGGGACGCTGTCCCCGCTTTTGCTTTATTCTCTCCTTTGGAAAAGCACAGACCACCCATCACTCCCAGATCGTCCAGCCCTAGCAATGAGCAGGCGGGCTCCAGGAGCGGAACCACTGGGGAGGCCGCCTAGTACTTCGCACGCCTCGCCTCGGGCCACTGCGCTGTCTGTGCACCCGTGGGGTTCCTGTTCTGGCTGTGTAGGGACCCTGGGGAAGCTGCTCCACCTCCAGCCAGAGTCAGGCTATGCAGCCAACGCCCTCGCGTCCCGCCCTGCCCTTGCCAGGACCTCCATCCTCTGTCCCATTCATGGTCCTGGGGTGTAGCGATACCACATAGTGCTCCTCCTGCCTAGATCTGGAGCTTAGAGGGTCCCTTTCCAACCTGGGTATCTTAAGATGTCTCGACCTATATCGGCTGCTTACCAGGCATCTCCAGCTCTCCCACCTAGCCCAATTCGGGCGATTTGAGGCTACAAGACTTGGGGGCTCAGCTGGGACATCCACTCTTATACTTCACCTCCCTCCATCACGACATCCCCCAAATGCTGGTGGCTGTTTTGGGACCCTGGACTTGGGGAAAGAGAGAAGAGGGGGGTGGGTGGAGATTGAGGCTAGTAAGGGGAGGTGGAGTTTATGTACTCCATGCTGGACCCCTGGGTCCTAGACCTTGAATTTCTAAGCCTACCATTTCCTTGAGTACCAGCTAGGGAGCAACAGGCAGCAGAGAAGGTTGGGAGTGCTTGGGACAGAGGGTAAGGAAAGGTCTGCTAAGGGAAGCCATCTTAAGTGTGGTGCCCTGAAAACACCTCCGGTTAACTGGCACCCTTGCTTGCTTACTTACCAATCCTGTGTCTGAAGCACTAGGACTCTCCGGGGGTCTTGGCCTCAGTTTTGACATCTGCAAAATCGGGAAGATGTCCAGCTTACTCAAAGGGACAAACTGTGCAAACCCGTGAGCTCCAGGGGCTCTCCACAAGCATTCTGTGCAAATGAGCTCAGCCCCCCCCCCCAAAAAAGCCTTTCCTCCACCTCCAGGATGGCCCTGTCCCTTAGTGAGAACAGAACTCACGTCCACACTGTCTTCCTCAAACATTTCTTCTGCCATGCTCCTCTTCTGTGCCCACTGCTCTTGAGTTTCTTGTCCTGGTTTCAGTGACTGCTATCTCCTTCAAAATGACTGTTCCCAGTAGGTACAGTCTGCTGGACTTCTGGCCTCCTCCTCACGCTCACACCTGTCTGGTTTTCTGTTTCCCTGCCAGGATCTCACTCCTTAGTTTGGTATGGGGGACATTCATCCCTACTTGTGTCCCCACATCCTCAGTAGTGCTGGGTGGGAGCTCAGGTTTTTCTTGTATGGTATGTGTGCTCTTTGAGAATGGAAGAACCACAGTGCTATGCTTTGATGGTCTCAGTGTTACGTGTTTCTAAATGACCCAAGTTTCATGTGACGGTGACCGCTGTCTTTTCCCTTGGTGATGAGAAAAGAACAACTGAGTCAAGAAATGAGAGCCATCTAGGAGATGACCAGGCAGAGTTCCTAGTTCTAACAATAGAAACCTCCTGACTTGCATCTTGGGCTGGGCATGGTGGTATACACCTTTAATTCCAGCACTTGGGATGTAGAATCAAGCAGATCTCTGGGAGTTTGAGGCCAGCCTGATCTATATAGCAAGTTACAGGCCAGAGCTACATAGTGAGACCCCCATCTCGAGAAAATGGAACAACAAAGAAAGCTAAGCTTTGCCCTTGGGTGGACCAGGGTGGGCTGTGGCAATTGCTAGATGGTGCAATGGTCTCTGTGTCCCCTGAAGGCATTTCCCTAGCTCTAACAAGTACCTCACTCCAGAGTTCTCAACTAGACATTCCACACTATGATCACCCAACTTACCCCCGGGCCTCTGGTTAAACTGCCACCATGGGAGTGGGGCGAGGGATCGCATATTAACTAGTGGATCGCACACCAGGGTGGGTAGGGCCAGTCTTGCCCTTTGACTGGCATGCCCTGGGCTGTCGGGTCAGTTTCTGGGTTTGTTTCAGATCAGTTTTCAATGGAGTTGGGAAAAGGAAGGCTAGGAATAGGGAGTGAGTCTGTGTTTTTCTCTTTGATCCCCAGCTGGGACTTAGCAGGAGGAGATAAGATGGTCACCATAGCTCAGGACCAGAGCAGTATCTGGACTCTGGCTCCACCTCTGCTGGTGTGGCAGCCACAGACGGACAGGCCTCTGCTGCTACCAGTCTGAGTAGGGCTCAGCCAGGGTACACAGAACCTGGGACCACTTTGATGGTCAGACTTGTGCAGTTCTTCCAGCTCTGTAGTCTGGCCTTAATCTCTCAGAAAACCCCTGGTCACCTGCCTAGAAGCTCTGTGGACCAGGAGCCCACATCTGGTTCTGAGACACCACCCTTCATCCCCATACTTCATCCCCAACTTAGCCCCAGAGTTACTTGCATGCTAAGATTAGCTCCCAGACCGTGCTCTGCCCCCACAATGAACCTGACCCCAGTTGAAGCCTTTATCCCAGTCTGATTTACAACCCGTGGTTGAACCCTGACCTCAGACCAGGATTCCTCCCAGGTTTCAAACCCCAGACATTTCTCTCGTTACAGGTCCCTCTGGAAACTTTTTGAGCCAAGGGGCCAGTATAGGATGGGGTGGCCAGGCCATAAGTGAAGCAAGGTGCCACTTTTACAGCCATTTCGGCTGCTCATAAACACTCCCCTACCCAGCTGAGTCACTGAAGGCTTCCATAGCAGCTGGCTGGGCAACCCCCCTGCTCTTGTAGCAGGGTCTGGCTTCTCACCTCCAGGAAGGTGAAGGGAGGGAGGGAAGGAGGGAGGATGGTGGTCCAGGAGGCCAGGAGGCTTTGTCTCCATCAGGACACACTCCAAAGGCTTCTGGGGGGCTGGACTTCCTCTGGCTGGTGTCATGGTCACAGGTGCCTTGCTGTCATGGACACCGGTCCTTGTCTGCCCCAGGGCACAGCACAGGCTTACCCCAGAGGCAACCCAACCTTGTTTCTTTCTCCCAGCTGCAGTTACGTCTCCCGGCTCCCCGAGTTCCACTTACCTGGAATCCACAGGCCTTTCAAATGTGGCCTCAGGTTGAGGAGCAGACTCAGGTTGGCCATGGGGAGGCCATGGGAAACTCCAGAGAAGATACTGCAGCTGAGGCTTGAGCAAAGACGCTGCTGTTGAAGACAGGAAAAGGCCCAGGTCAGAGCTCTGGCTTGAAAAGAAAAATTAATGATTTTTTACCAAGCCCTGCGCTGGCTCAGGACTTTGTCCCAGACCCCAAGCCTGCCAGTGTTCTGATACCCTGGGCTAGGCCCTCCCCGCAACCCTCATGGGTCTGCCTTCCGGGCACTGAGCCAGCTCAACCTCCAGTGCGCCTGTGCCTCAGTTGTCCTTCCTTGTGCCGCCAAGCCTCACGATGACTAATTCCCCTTTTATTTATCCCTGTTTCTGTCTAATCCTTCTGGCCCCTTTTACCTCTCAGAAATCCCAGGCTGCCACATGGTATGAACACAGCATCTATAAGTGATTTTATTCAAGGTTTAGGAGCCTTAAAAAAATTGGGTATGGGCTGGTTTATACTCACATCCCGGAGAGAAAAGCTGATACCTGAGCTGGAGATGTAGCTCAGTGGAACAGTACGTGTTTATCATGAGTACGATCTTCCAAGTTGGACTCCAAGTATCATGAGAAAAAGCTGGTGTGTGTGCGTGTGTGTGTGTGTGTGTGTGTGTGTGTGTGTGTGTGTGTGTGGTGAGGTGGCGGGGAGCTGAGCCGGGAGAGCTGAGTACAATGATCCCAATTTGGGCTACATAGGGAGACCCTGTTTCAAAAATAAATACCTAGGGACTGGAGAGATGGCTCCACAGTTAAGAGCACTTACTGCTCTTGCAGAGGACCAGGGTTCAGTTCCCAGCACCCACGTTAGATGGCTACCTTTAGTTCCAGGGGATCCAAAGTTCTCTGGCCTCTGTAGGCATCTCCATGCACGTGGTGCACATAAACACACACGGACACACCATGCACATAAATTAAAATGAATAAATGGGGGCTGGGGCTGTAGCACAGTTGGCGTAGAGTGCCTGCATGGCATACACGTACCTCCCAGTACCACTTCAACTGGACCTGGGGGCATATGATTGTAATCCCAGCAACTGGGAGTTGGGGGCAGGAGAATCAGAAATTCAAGGTCATCCTTGGCCACATAGAGAGTTTGAGGCCAGTCTGGGCTACTTGAGACCCTGTCTCAAAAAGAGGGTGGAGTGGGCGGTGAGATGGCTCAGCAGGTAAAGGAGTTTGCCATCGAGCAAGCCTAACCTGAGTTTGAGCCCCAAAACTCACATTGTGGAAGGGGACTTCTGCAAGTTGTCCTCTGATCTCCATCCATGTGCCATGGCACATGTGTACACACACACACACACACACACACACACACACACATATACACGGTGGGGGCAGTAAATCAACATAATTGAAAATAAAGAAGAAGCAAAAAACAACCAAACAAAACAACCCAAACAAAAAATTCCTCAGGTCTCTGCTAAGGGAGCTATAGGGGCTCCCATTTCACTCAAGCCTTTGTCATGATCCCCACCCCACCCCCACAACCTTACAACCACCTACATCTGACTAGAATGTGGCTCCTGGTATGAAGCCAGCCAGGAAGCCCTCTCTATCTGGCCCCACACTGCCGTACCTCCCAGACTCAGGGTCTGCTTGTACACAGTGGGCAGGGGCCTATACACAGGGGTGACCCTCCTTCATGAGTCTGTAGACTAGGTCCTGACAGAACCAGGAGTGGATGCTGAGGGTGAGGATGTACACAAGTAGGAACACAGCAACTATGTAAGATCCTGGAAACCTCACCCCCAGGTCCCCAGGACCCAGTGACCTGGGCTGGAGACTGCCCTTGTGCCTGAGCCCAGTCTGAGCTGGTTCTCGTCTGGAAGCCCCGGCTGGGCCTGACGAGGTCTAATGATTCACATAGCAGCTGCCACTCAGCACATTCCAGCCCCAGCCTCCAGTGCCCAGCACGTGAAGTGGCTGCCTCAAACCACCCTTCTGCCACCAGGGCGTGTTCCTAGGACCCTTGGTCTCCAGAGTCACCTCTCTTAGACCTTCTGGGCTCTTGCCCGTGGGTACCACACATTTGTCTCCTTTGTTCTGCTTTACTCTTGTTTGGTGTTTGTTTTGTTTTGAAGCAAGATGATGCTGATATGTAGCCCAGGCTGACTGAGAATTTGATACATAGCCTAGACTACCTTGAACTCCTGACCACCCTGCCTTGGCTCTCTTGGTGCTGGTATTATATAGATGAGCACCATGTCAACCATTTTGCTTGAGACACTTAGTTCCCTGTGTTGTCCAGGCTGGATTGGAACTCCTGGTCTTCCTGCATCAGCCTCCGGAGTGGGGTGTTGTGATCACAGTACCACCCCACTCAGCTTTCCAGTGTACTACTTTGGCTCACAAACTAGAAAGGGAGGCAAGGAGTTTGTTAATATCTGATCTCCTGGTAGGAGAAACTGAGGCCTGAGAGCAGAATGGATTAGCTAGGACACACAGCAAGACCATGACAAGCAGCTGTCATAGGTACCCTGTCCCCAGTCTGAGTGATTCTGAGGTAAGCTACTCAAGGGCTGCTCCAGAATGTACTGGCCATTCTGTGGCCAGCTCATAGGGGCCTGGATTTCGTTGGTGTAGGTCAGTGGGCTGTTACATCTAAAGGAGGATCCCTGTTCCCATTAAACATCCCTGCCACCTTGACCCTCTGACTCAGGACTATCTTCCTCATCTTGAGATCCTTTGCTTTGTCATGGGGCAGGAGCCCGGGACCTACTTTGCTTGATCTGTGTGGCCCTGAGCTGGACACCTCCCTACTTATAGCCTCAGTTTCCAATCTGCCTTTAACAGATGAAAGGTTTGAGAGTCAAAGTGATCAGGGACTCATTTTGGATGCGGGCAGAGCTTTGCGTCTGAAAATTTGGCATTCAGGCAAGTCTGTGTTCCTCCAGTGGGCCCCAGCCTAAGGCTGTGAGGGGTGATTCTGGCCCTTAGCCTGGGGACAGGAAATCGTATTTTGGTCCTGGGTCCTGGGTAAGTAGGCAGGGGGAGAATGGCAGCTCAGACCCAACTATGTTTACTTGGGCTGGGCCCCCTCAGAGCTCAACAGGCTCCCATTCATTGGGAGCCCCATAAACCCTTTGGGGCTCCCTGAGGTTCCGAGCGCCTGGATGCCAAGCGTGGCTGCCTCCCCCAGACCCGCTAGGGACCAGCAGGGTATGTATAAGAATATGAGGGAATGAAGACATGTAGAGGCTTGGCCATGCTTCCCTCTTTACCTTTTTGCATGGGGGGCAATAGTTCCTACCCAGATCGATTGGAGGGCACTTGGGAAGATCCGTGGTGGACATGAGGTTAGCTATTCCCTCAGCAGCTGTGGGGCCTTCATGACTGTTTTGTCTGAGATCCGGACAGATGTCTTAGATGAGGACAGAGCTGCACTCCCCAAGCTCTGGAGCACATCTTCAAACTGTAAAGCCTGAGATGGCAGTGTCTCTGCCCACTGACCTTGTGGAGACCTTTGTATCCTATTTTGGGTTGTTGACAAATTACACACCCCTTATCACCCTGAAGTAAAGGAGTCTTCCTGTCCCAGGTCTTCTCTTCCTTAACTGCCCAGCAAGGGAACTCATTTTTTTGGAGGCAGAAACATTGGGACCAGATCACGGAGGATGAGGCCCTGGGATCTGCCTCCGTCCCTCTTGGACCCTTCCTGCTGTCTCCCTTCCATTACACCTTATTCGGGTTCGTTAAGGTCCCTCCACATGGAAAGGAGACAGCAGCAGCGCTCAAGAGAAAGAATTAGGATTTGGGGTTCTACAGACTGCCTGGCTCTCTCATGACTTTAAAATAACCCCTTGGTCCAAAGGGCCCCTCGCTGCTGACAGTTAGAGCGAGCATTGTCCCAAGCCCCTTTAGCTGTGTGTACTTCTCTGCTGGTAGGCTCCGGGTGGGGGGGTGAGGGCTGGCGGAGGAAGAGGGGAAAGAGAAAGCTCCCACCTAGATCTCCGTTCAGTGGTGCCCCCATGCGCCCCTGGCAACCTGTTCAACCACCAGGGACCCTGCTTGAGGAATAGAAGGGGGTCTTGCTTCCTAGCCGCCTTCCAAGTGGGGTGTGACTTCCCGCTCCAGTGGTTGTAAAATGCCCAGAAGCCTGGTAGGTCCCGTGTGTGTGTGTGTGTGTGTGTGTGTGTGTGTGTGTGTGTGTGTGTGGTGGGGGGGTGGGGATGGGGGGTCTGTGCCTCGGAATACCCTCCTCCCAGGCGTATTTGACACGTGTTTCCGCCTCTCCGGGCATGGGCTCCCGCGGTTGCTATTTATAGCCTTTAAGAGCTCCTGCCGACTGCAAAGTTTTCTTAAACTCAAAATATCACTGAGGTCCTGGGCACGCGTTCCAGAGGCCTCAGGGCACTGTGGTTTGAAGGGAGGAGGGGGCCATGGAAGGAGGAGGTATGAACTCAGACCCCGGGTACTTGCTGAGGGCTGTGACAGGGACCTGGGTGAGGAACCCTAGTCTTGATACTCCGGCCTGCTTTTGGTCTGAGGGAACCTCTATGTGGGTGGTCCTTGGCCATGCTGGGCCATTTGATGTCTTCTGGGCCGTCTCTGGGATTGTTTCCTGTCATCCCAAATGCCTCAGTGGACACCATCTGGGTCAAGGCCATGAAGTGGTAAATCCTGGGGGCAACTCTGAGGCTGGGATCAGGACTGCATCTGCCTGTCTGGAGCAGAGAGGTGGCTGCCTGGCTGCCCAGCAGCAGAGCCAGAGCAGGCGTCATGGACATTGGCTGAACTATGCAGAGAAAAGCAGCCCTTTGAGAAAGTTTATAAAACTCTGTGTGTGTGTGTGTGTGTGTGTGTGTGTGTGTGTGTGTGTGTGTGTGAGAGAGAGAGAGAGAGAGAGACAGAGAGAGAGAGAGAGAGAGAGAGAGAGAGAGAGCCTTGTAGGTGGCATCAGAGATGCCAGGAGAGAGGAAGGTGGCTCAGTGGTTAAGAAAGATACCAGGAGAATAGCTAATCATGGCTCAGATTCTACCCTGAAGTTACAGCTGGAGGGGGACATCAGTAGCAGGGCCAGATTCAGCCAGGGCATGGTACTGCTGGAAGGTACACACTGCAGGTTCTGCCTGGCCTGGCTAAGGCTGGGTTCCTGCAGTCCCTCAGCCTCCCCTGATGTAGCTGAAAAGCCCATTTCCCACTTGGCCATGCACACTCCTGTTGGAGGCCTCCATGGCCCTGCTGCACTCTTCTCCTTCCCTGTTTCCTGTGCCAGAACAGGGGACACAGAAGCAGGGGACTATCGCTCTGTCATTGGAGCCATTCCTGCAAGCAATACCCTTGCTTGACCTCCCCCCCTCCCTCCCCCCCCAAGTCATTCCTAGCCCAAGGAGCAGAACTGGTTCTAAGATGACTTCTTATTTATTGTCTAGGTCAAGCACAGCCGTAGAGGGTTCCTTGGGACAGAGAGGGGAAGTGTGCTGGACTGGGCTCAGACTCCAGATCTGAGAAGGAAACAGATATGGTCCCTAAAGCATCCATGAGCTCTGGGCCTCTGCTTCACTCTGTAGGCTAACTTGTCCTTTCCCTTCTATATGCACTTCCAATGCCTCCTCCTCTCAGAACCCTCCCAGGGTTTGCAGCCCGGCCCCAGCAAAGCAAGATCTACACATCCTGGTTCTTCGCTGGGGCTTTTATTTAGTGGTACTAGGGGTGAATCCAAACTTTCCAGTATCCAGCATATTCCTGCCTAACTTCAGCGTCAGCCCCAGGACAGGCTCATCTCCCTGGCATCAAGGATGATGGCATAGATAACGGGTGAAGCTTTGGACTCTCAGCATTCCGCTTAGCTCATCCCTTCGTCCCCCAGCTGCTCTGGGGAGGGGCCTCCACTCCAAGCCTCGCTTTCTTCAAGAGGAGGGGACAGATCTCAGGATCTCAGAGAGCCTCTCCTATGCCTCAGGTCAAGTCTCCTTAGCAGGCTGTCTTCCAGGGAGCCTCCTGACACTGACTCCACCCAATGGCAGGTTCTCCGAGGGCCAGGGAGCAGCCCATGGGACAAGTTGCGAAATGGGAGACTGTAGCTAGGGAGCCGTCGGGGTGGAAGAGAGGCCACACCAGCCTTAGTCCAGCCATCCCTGAGAGTGATAGTTGCGGTGAGGAGAGTGGCATGCTTTCTCTCTGGACCTCAAAGTCAGGAAAGAACCTGGAGGTAGCGGAGACCACCGACAGCCGTGATGACCTCTGTCTTTAATACACACACACACACACACACACACACACACACATACACACACACACAATTTTTGTGTCTGTGTTAGTATGCATTCATGAATGCAAGTGCCTTTGGAGGCCAGAAGAGGGTGTCAGATTCCCTGGAGCTACACCTACTGTTGGTTGTCTCCAGCCTGGGGATGCTGGTCATGGAACTCCAGTCCTCTGCAAGAGCAGCAAGTGCTTTTAACCACTGATTCATTGCTCCAGCCTCTCTGTTTTGCTGAGCTGAATCTGCAATGATTACAGGCTGGGAGAAGGGTATGACTATGCTAATTGGGCATAGGCTGTTGGAGGGGTCTTGGGCCACATAGTAACCCTGCTACACCCACCACAGGCTCTTCTGCTTATAGTATAAGAGCAGGACTCTTGAAAGCAAGACATGATTCAGGGGTGGGAGATGCTCATTGTGGACAGAGTTCCCTGAGCTGCAGCTTTCCGTCAGTCCCTTCCAGCTTATCTGCAGCCTGGGCTGGGCCCGTTGTGCCAGCCCATTGTCCTCTTATTGACATAGCTCTAAGCTCCAGCTCACCATCCCTCACTACAATCTGGACAGGGGCAAAGGTTGACAAAGTCGGGAAAGGAGGGGACTCAGGACTAAGGATGCTTCAGAAGCATGGCTGATCACACCTCCTCCCCAACCCCGTGGTACAAAAGTGAATGCTAAAAACTCTCAGGGGCTCTGGGAATCAGTGATAGGACCAGCACCATGATCCCCAGCTGGTGCTGAAGCCAGGCCTGGCACCCAAATCTGCTTTGATGAGGGCGATAATATCCCATTGTCTCCTGATGTCCCAAATGTTGCCTCCAAATACTTGAGCCATCTAGTTAACCAGACTGCTGATCTGAGAGACCTCAATCCAGACTACAGAACTTGTGGCTCCCTGTTAACAGAGGGCTGAGCTGACTGCCTCACACTACCCATTCCCATTTTCTCTACGTCATACACTTGGCGGGCCTTTAGGCTGATCTTAGGGTTCACTCCCTGGTCCCAGACTTCTGAGAGTCTGAATCCACTGTTAGCTCCCAGTAACCTCAAGGCCATTGCAACAGGAACTTGCCTGTCCCCTAACAGCCCCTGTTTTCCTTTTGCCTTCCTTGTGCTTGTCCTAGGGTCCAAGATATGGGAAACAAATGGGTCGGGAACCTTCCAGAGAGTCCTTTCCCATGAGAGCCATGTGCTGACCCCATCCTTATCTGGCCTAGATATGCCAAAAACAACACAGATGCTTCGGCTCAAAGGCCTGAACGCGGGGATGCTGACCTCCCCAGCCCAGCTGCTCTGCGCAGGCCTCTGTTTCCCCTTCTGTGAACAGACCTTCGTGCAAGGCTCCAAAGTGGTGTAATGGTGCAGGGAACTCCACAGGTGTGTGGGAGGAGGCAATGAGAAGGCCCCAAACACCACGTGCGCGCGCGCGCGTGCGCGCGCACACACACACACACACACACACACACACACACACACACACACACGTTTGTGTCGAGTCCTGTTGACTCCAGTGTTAGTATAATGGGACTGGTGTCAGTTGCCTTCATAAAGGATGAACCTGGAGACTTACGCACACGACAGATTCTGAGCTATTGAGGCAAATTCATTCCACAACGGTGGAGGGGGGAATCTTGAAAGCCACTTGGTATCAGCTGGGGCAGGTAAATCGATTGGGCATGCACACATGTATGCAAGCATGAGTGTGTGTGTGTGTGTGTGTGTGTGTGTGTGTGTGTGTGTGTCTGTGTGTCTGTCTGTCTGCCTTTGTGTGTGTGTCTGCATTTTCAGCCTAACCACACAGGGCGGGTGGGTAGATATATAAATAGTTACCAAGGCAGGTACCAGATTCAACCCCAACTATTCCTGGCTGGGGGCTTGGGCCATTTTTAATGCAGTATCCACACCCTGCACTACAGAGGATTTTTGTGTGGCCACTGGAGGCAGAGACACAGCTGGTGCTGGGTGGGGCAGAGAAGGGACAGCCCAAGGTCTGGTGGGGCCACCATAGCTAGGAGGGACTTATAAGGGGGCAGGGAAGCCATCCCAACCCACACTGGCTTCTCTTTCTGTCTTTCTTTGCATTTTTTTTTTTTTTTTTTGAGACAGGTTCTCCTGTGGCCTAGGCTGACCACAGCTCACTATGTAGCTGAGGATGACCTTGAACTCCTAATGCTCCTGCTTCCACCTCCAGAGTGCTGGGATTACAGGTGTAGCCACAACACTTGGCTAAACTGCCTTTAAAAATTTTGTAAAAGTTGTTTTTGTGTATAGGTATTTTGCCCGCATGTATATCTCTGCACCACGTGTGTGTGTACCTGGTGCCCTTGGGTCCCATGAAGCTGGAGTTACAGATGATGGTTATGAGCCACACATGGAGGCTGGGAATTGAACCCCGGTCCTTTGGAAGAGCAGCCAGTGCTCTTAACTGCTGAACCATCTCTCCAGCCTCTGCTCTGCTTGTATCAAAAGCATCATGGCTGCTTCTTGTCACCTTCCTGCATTCACTGTGGTCACTGTCGTCCTTGGTCCTGTCCTGCCTCCTTTGCAATGCTGGCCCTCTCCTTCCACATCACCGCCTCACCTTGTGATCACTCCTTGTCTGCTCTGGCTGCTTGAGGTTGAGAGCTGAGCGTGAAGACTTCTCATCTTTGGAACTGAGTTTAGGGGTGACAAGCTGTGTGTGTCCACGTGACTGCATCTCCAGCTCATCTTTCCCTGGGTCTACCTTTGTCCCTGACCCACTTCAGCAGTCTCCTCCTTCTGAATGTGCCCCATCCCTCTTCCTCTCCCAGCCCTCCTGTCTTTTCCTTGACGTCTACATAGTTAAGGGTCCTGTGTACGGTTTCTCATGATGGCCCCAGGGAGCCGGCTACTCCTTGCAGCCAAAGTGAACTGTTTGCCTGAGACAGTTGATCCATCCAGTTAAACAACCAGTCAATTCAGACTCCTCGTATGACTGACGGGGTTTTTTTTTTTCCCTCTGCTAAATTTACTTGCATTTTGGACTGAATTGGCCATTCAACAGAGGTTGTGTCCACAATGCCCCACCCCACTCATGCCAACAGATGAACAGGCTCACAGATAGACGCACACACGACCAGGAGCACCCAGACGTGCGCTGACCTACGCGTGGTCACAGCCTGGTGACACATACAAGCGTACAAGATCACACACTCCCACACAATCACACATGTGGCCCCACCCTCATCATGCCCATGGTTACGTATACATAAACCACAGATGACAAGCAACCACACACATTCACACCTCAGGATCTGGGAAAGACTTGGGGAAACAGAGGCAAGAGGAGGGAAGATGTGGTCCTGGGTCCAAAGCTGGGCAGAGGCCCAGCTCAGCAGTTTTGGGAGGTCACCAGCTTCTTCTCCAAACCAGCTCCCATTGACATCTCTTTCTCCCTCCCTCATCCTTTCCAGGGGGTTTCTGGTCATCTCAGGCCACTGCTGAGCCCTTAAACCTCAAATATAGCAGCTCCCAGACCCTGATCCTAAAAGGGGATTCTTTTTTTTTCTTCCAAGGATCCTAAAAAGAGACTCTTCTTTTTTTTTTTTTTTCTTCCAAGGACAATAAATATTTGCTCTTTGGGAGACTGCTGGTGGGAGAGAGCAAGGTTTGGCGCCGTGGCAGGGTCTATGTCAGAGCAGTTCAGGGCAGTCACAGGCCCTGCTGTGGGGGAGGGGCTGGGCCCCCGTCCTTCGGGAGCTGCACCAGTCAGGCTGAGGGACTTGAACTCAGAGGAACGCCTCAAGCCATTCAATCCCAACCCAGGCCACCTTCTCTGCTACCTTAACTAGCATGTTGAGACCCCATCCTCTCTTCCAGACCCCTCTCCCCTAAGCATCCTTCCTTATACGAGCTTTTCTCCTGCTCCATTCTCTAAAAAAAAAAGTTGCAGGAGACTGGAGAGATGGCACAGCAGTTAAGAGCACTGGCTGCTCTTCCAGAGGTCCCAATGCCATCTTCTGGTCTCTGTGGGCATCAGACATGCATATGGTACACATACATTCCGGCAAAACATCCATACACATGAAAATTAATTAAAATAAATAAAAATGTTTGAGCGAGTGTGAGTCTGATGATCATGTGTGGAACCTGGGTACCTGCATTCCACAGCACACTTGTGGAGGTCAGAGGACAACCTCTGGGGTCGGTCCTGACCTTCTATCTTGTTTGAGGCAGGGTCTCTTATTACCTGCTTCTGTGTGTGCCAGGCTGGCAGGTCCTTGGGCTTCCAAGCTGTCTCTGTGTCCCATCTCCCAATAGGGACACTGGGATTACTGTGTCTAGGCTTTATGTGGAGTTTAGGGATCTGAACTCAGGTCCTCGAGGCTATACAGCAAACACTTTACCTCTGAGCCGTCTTCACAGCCCTCCATCCACCCTTAACAGCTCCCAGTCCCTTATCATTTGCTTAGACTGCACAACCCCAGCTTGTATTCCTATTCTTTGGATCCAGGGGCACTGGGAATGGGTGTCAGTATTCAAACATAGTTTCAGAGCCCCTCCTTGGGTGGGTGAGCTGTGAGGAGCAGGATCATGGTCCCTCAAGCCAGACTAGTTCATGAAAACAGGGATGTGCCTTCCATCCATAATGGACTAATTCTGGACATTGCTGTCCCCACACTGTCCCCCATGAGGCCTTAGGCCCTGGAGACTCTGGCCTGATACCTCCTCCTTCATGCTGAATTAGGTTCCCAAATATAGCGGCCATGGCCACAGCCGGCCAGGACACCACAGCCCCAAAGCGTCAGTCCTGGGCCGGGATCAGAGGGGCAGGAGCTGATTATAGGTCCCCGGGCCAAACCCAGGGCTTGCCTGCCAGCCCGCTGGGCCCTACCACCCCCACCCCTAGAACCACAAGGCTGGAGCATCTGGTCCCCGTCAGCACAGTGGGCAAAGGGAGGGGCCTGGGAGTTGTGTTTGGCCTGCCCGAGGACAGAGTTGCCTGTGTGTGGTGGTGAGGATGGGCCAGTACTTAGAGTAGACATTACCCTCAGAACCCACCATCATCCACCTTTCCATTGTCCATTGGCTAGGTAGGGAAACTGAGGCCAGGAGGAACAGAGCCCAGGTTGGCTCTCAAGAGCATAGAACATTTTCTGCCTCCCCCTTACCCACCGTTTTCCATTTTTCCAGGCCTGGGGCTGTGCCATGGGAAGCAGGCCACATCCTGTTGGTGGCTGATCAGTCCTGCTGGGAAGTCCTCTTGGAGTCAGACTTTCACCCAAGGCCATAGGATGGTACAGATACTCATACATTCATTTGCTCTCGGTCCTTTTGACTGCCAGTTGACACCTCCCAGGGCCACAAATCCTCCATCTGTGCAACTGAGGCGGGACCCAGGGACCCCATTAAAGGTCTCTGTTGATGAGGACTCAACATATGGTCATTAGTTCACATTTCTGGCCACACACATTTGTGTGGGTCTGCTTGGGCCATGACAGGGTCCCCAGGACCTGTTATACAGCAACATTTGACCTACTTCTAAGGCTCTGGGTCTGGCTCAGGCCACGTTCTCGACTACTCCTCCGGGAAGTGTGGGCCTGCATCCCAGCCCAGAGGCTGTAAGCCAGGAGGGGCGGGCCCAGAAAGGCCAGGACTGCTTGTGGAGCCTGTGGCTGGGGGACAAGGACACGTGGGGAGCCTGACCCTCCTTCCCTGCTTCTGGCTTTTGGGCCCAAGGGACAGTCAACTCTCTTTCCCATGTGGCCACCATATTCTTAGCTACCCATATTGGCTCTGATAGGATGAGGGACATTCCTTATGCCCTGTGAACACTGACAGGGAGGTCTGCCAAGCACCCACTACCAACTGCCAAGAGTTTACATAGCTCCCCATGGCCTCCTTTGTCCACGCCATGCAGTAGGCAGTGTCCACGTGGAAAGCCATCATCTGCATGACCTGAGGCTAGGGTTTGCATTTACTGTCTGGGGTCTTGAATCCTGGATCTCAGCTCTGGTTCTAGAATTCTTCATCCTGCTGTGTGGTGGTGGAAATCCCAGCACTCAGGAGGCAGAGGCAGGAGGATCTCTAAATTCGAGGCCAGCCTGGTCTACAGAGTGAGTTCCAGGACAGCCCAGGTTACATAGAGAAACCCTGCCTGGAAAAATCAAAGGGGAAGGAAAAAAAAGAATTCTGGGTCTTGGGGTTTGGGTTTAAGATTTGGCATTCTAGGATATAGAGTCTGGATTCAGGATGTGGGAGTCTCAAGATCTGCGCCTGGGTCCTAGGTATGCTCTGCTTTGGGGTCTGGGTTCAGGCTGTGAACCCTTGGTTTGGGGTCTGGGTTTAGGCTTCTGAGTTTCAGCTTTACGGTCTGGGTTAAGATTCTAGAGTTTGGGCTTGGGACCAAAGGCTGCTGGTTCCCGTCTCTTCTATGCCCCCTGCTGGCCAGTCATTGCTGGTCAGCTTCTACCTGAACCCTTCCCCTTACCTCTAGGCTATGACAGGGATTTCAGGGGTAGCTAGGGAGCAAGGAACTGAGAGCAGTAGGGACTGGGCACTGGAAGAGGAGGGGTACAGTAAGCAGATGGTGGTTTTGAGGACTGTTGGCTCCATATTGCTCTGTGGGGTGGAGGCTCTGTAGTCAGTAGACTGTGTCAGCCACCCAGGAAGCCCCTCCATTCTTCCCACCTCCAGAGATGGGCTAAAGGACTTAATTTTTTCTTTTAGATTTATTTTTATTTGTGTGTGTATGTACGAGCGTATGAGTGTATGCTATATGTATAACCTGTGAAGGACAAAATATATCAGATTCTCTTGAGCTGCGGCTACAGGCAGGTGTGATGTGCTAGGAACTGAAACTTGGACCTCTGCAAACGTGCTTACCTGCTGAGCCATCCTCCAGCCTTTATCTATCTATCTATCTATCTATCTATCTATCTATCTATCTATTATTTTCAACACAGGGTTTATCTGTGTAGCCCTGGCTGTCCTGGAACTTGCTCCATAGACCAGGCTAGCCCCAAATTCAGAGTTCCATCTGCCTCTGCCTCCCAAGTGCTGAGATTAAAGGTATGCACCACCTCACCAAGCCTTTAAATTAAAAAAAAATTCTTTATATATTGATTTAGATAAGGTCTCATATACCCCAGGCTAGCCTCAAATTCACTTGTGTAGTCACAGATATCCTACCTCTGTCTCCTGAATGTTGCAATTACAGGTATACCTGGTAATACCTAGCTATTGGGAGAAGTTTCATAGCCTTTGACAGGTAGGTAAACTTAGAAACTTGAGACATTGGTCCATCCAGTATTTACTGAGGGCCTGCTGTGTACCAGGCTCTGGTGATATACAACCATGGAAGAAAATTCCTGTTGGGACAGCTTCACTCATGGAAGTGGGGGTCACACCTGTGAGAGACAAATTGTTACTAAGCTATACAGGTACAGGGGAGACAGGGAAGTGGGAGCAGGAGAGTTTCGAAGGGGTTGACATCAGAGACTAGAGGTGAACATGGCCACCAGGGAGAGGAAACAGCCTGGTCTGAAGGAACTGAGAAGGTCCTAAAAAAAAGGGCACTGTGTCCCGGGCTTTCCTGCCCAGACCCACAGGCCGCAGAAGTCAGGGCCTGTAGGCAAAGGAGAGTAAGGTAGCTGCTCTCCTGGCCCCAGGATTGTGGAACCCAGCTTGCAACTTGTCATGAGCTCAGATGTCAGAGCTTGTGGGGGAGGGGATTCAGACTCCCACCCTTCAGTTTCTCAGACCCCTCAAGTCCTGCCAGAATCCTGTCTGCTCAGCTGTCCTTCCTGGAGGGCGTAAAGCCACAGCTTGGACCGGATCTGAGTGTTGGCATAGCCTGCCCTCCCTGCCCTCTTCCCTTACCTGCCCACCTACGCACCATGGTTCCACTACTGGCTTTCGCCAGCCAATTCCATTGGCTGTAGAGAAGCTGGCCTTGGGGGAGGGGTGTCGAAGAGTCCCTACTGAGGGCTGGGTACTGTCATAGTGTGGAAAGTTCTCCCGTGGACAAGCCTGGGAACTGCTGCTCCAGGAGCCTCCAGGCCAAGCTCAGAGTTCGAGTTTGAGCAGAGGCTAGCCTTAGCCCCATCTGAGCCCTGGGGAGGAAGGAAGGAGTTCCATGTACTTTCTCTCCACGAGCTGCCCTGTGTATGAGGGCATGGGATCAAGATACCTCTCCCTCTCACCAGCCCAGAGAGAGGAAGATAGTACCATGAGGCTCTGACTACATGAGCCCCTTAGTACAGATCTCAGACTGGAAACTGAAGCCCTGGATGGGCCTGCCCTGCCCTTAACTCTGTTTGAGCTGTGTTCTGAAGGATAACAGTGTTAGGGTAAATGAAATGGGGCAGGAAGTCTGGGTCACCCTGTGTATACATCTTCAGTCCTGGGCTTCAGTTTTGCCCTGGTAAATGAGAGGGATCTGGCGAGCATCTTGGCTGTTCTTGGTGTGGATGATGCCACCAAGTAGAGTCAGTTATGCCGGGGGGTGGGGGAGGGAATAGTGCTAATGGTCAGCAGGTCTGGGCAGTCGGGCTGGACAGAGGTTTCTCTCCCTGTCTCCCTCAGGTTGTCTTCTCCTTTGTGGCATGTTTGATGTCTTTGTGGACCCTCCCCACTTCTCTGTTTCTCAATACTCTTGCCAAGCATCTGGAAGAAAAGTGAAAATCTTGTCCCCCCTCCCAGGCCCGGATGTTGTCAGATTTCCAGATGTGGGGTGTTCTGCCCTCCAGATGAAGGGAGGAATGTGTTCCAGCCAGGCATAGCGACTCAGCCCTGGACTGCTATCCCTTCCTCGGGAGGCTGAGTGACAAGATGGGAGGATTCCAGATCCAGCAGGAAGATGGTGGGGTGCCCCAGGTTGAAGCTTCATACCTTGTCTCAGCTTGAGTTATACCCTTCTTCATGCCTGAGAAGTCCCTTGGGGCTTAGGGTGGGAGGTACTGCCTCTGAAGTTTCTATCAAAGGCTTCAGGCACTTAAAAATAACCAGGAACACCCCTTCTCCCCCACATGCACAGACACTGGGCGGGAACAGAACCCAATGTGTTTGCAAGATGGTCTCACTCTCTGGGTTTGTGCTGGAAGGGCTTCATGCCACCTCAGTCTCTCCATTTCTCCAAGTGGTGGCCCAGCCAGGCTGGGCTATGTCATAGCCATCTGCCAAGGGCAGAGGACCAAGGGAGTGGTTCCAGGGGCTGGCCACTGCTGCTTGCGCCCTGGGGGTGAACCTTTGGAGTAGGCATTGAGGGGTGAGAGTCTTCAGTTGGCGCCCAGGGGCAAACCTTGCCCAGCACCTTGGGGTCCCCTGGAGCAGAAGGAAGAATGGGATATTGGAAGGAGTGGCAGCAGAAAGCCGCAGAGGGGCAAGTGGAGGGCAAGCAGAGAGGGACAGAGGGTACAGTGGCAACTAGGGTGGAGCAAGAGGCTGGACCCTGGAGTATGTGGGGGAAGATGGACACTGGGCATCGTAGGGAGGACAGAGAGAAGCAAAGGGTGTGAAACTTGAGACACTAGTCTCAGGGGTTGTCAGGAGCTGTAAAAGGAGCCGTTGAACTAGCGTGGAGGACAGTCCTCGAGGGAATGCCACCCTTTCGGCTTGCTCTTGGGGTGTTCCTGGAGACCCTGGGACCCTGGGACTGGGCTACAGCTGTCTGCTGTAGCTAGACACTCACACACCAGTACATCTAGACACCCAGACATAAACACACAGGGGTCACATCACAGACACTCACTCAGACCCACACAGACATACATGAATGTGAACACCTGGAAACAGACCCACAAAGACAAGATACAGACCCTTCTCCCAGACCCAGCCTGGCACTCACAGACCCTGGCACGGAGACAACCAGACAACATATACAAATGTCCAGAGACCTCCCACCACCCACACAGCCTGGGATCCCCTACCTGGAAAGGGGCCTGGACAGAGATCCACATCTACCCCCACCCCTGCCTTGCTCTTGAACACAGGACCTGGGATGCCCAGGTGCAAAGTTTAACTCAAGAGTGCCCTTAGGTCATTGCAGCCCTACCATGGTGCAAAGCAGGCAACTCACACTTTCCTAACCTTTACCTGTCCAAAACTTATCGGCCTGCAGAAGAGTAGCTCCGTGTGTGTGTGTGTGTGTGTGTGTGTGTGTGTGTGTGTGTGTCTGTCTGTCTGTCTGTCTGTCGTCTGTGTCTGTGTGCCTGTGTGCTCAGAGCACAGGCTGAGCAAAGGCTTCTGTCTCCCTCTCCCTCCCTCTCCCCAACAGGTGACTGGGGGAATGGAGCACCCTCCCCTCCCCCTCCCCATTCCTGGGCCTGAACAATGCCCTCTCCAGGACCCAAAATAGCCCCTTGAGCAGAGCCAATGCCCTTTTATGGCCCTGTCCCTATTGTGCATGGTAGGGGTGGGGCTGGGGTCATGAGGTATATGGGTAAGATAAAGCTCAGGGTAGCAGAAGGCTCACCTACCTCACTCTATTCATCCTTCCTTCTTCCCACTTCTCTGTGCTTACAGCTCCGATGGCCCCCAAAAAGCCAGAGCCCAAGAAGGATGATGCCAAGCCCACCGCCCCCAAAGCAGCTGCAGCCCCTGCAGCTGCACCCGCAGCTGCACCTGCGGCTGCACCTGAGCCTGAGCGCCCCAAGGAAGCAGAGTTTGATGCTTCCAAGATTAAGGTGAGTGAGGGAACTGCCTTGTAGCAGGAGGGGCAGAGCCAATGAGTGAATCCCAGAGTGGGACCTGCCATGGCGGATAAGGCCCTAGAAACTGGCAGCTTCTGTGCAGAGGTTAAACCAGACCTGCTTGTTTCAGACATCTGCAGGACCGAAAGAGGAGGGATGCTGGTCAGACAGCTGGTGAGACTCCCCTGAGGCTGCCGAGAGGCTGGCCGCTGCACTTTAAGAATAGAGTCTGGACCGGGGCATGGTTTTTGCTGATTATGAAAACCGACTCCCCTTGTTCTTCTCTCTGGATTACATCTTTAGGAAATCCTGGAGCCAGCTGCCCCCATCTTCCTTCTCTGGCTGCAGGGGTCTCAAGGCCATATCAAGCATCCTTAGGTGGAGAAGCGTGTAAGGGAAATCAGGGCCTTGCCCAGGCTGGGTGACACTCACTCCTGCCAAGATCACCAAGCCTGCAGCTGGCAGAACCCTCCTGGGCTTCACTTTGAACTGGGAAAATGGAGGAACGGGCTGGAAAGGGAGGCTCTGAGAGGCGTGCAGGAAGCTGGTTGTGGAGCACGACCAAGCAGCACCAAGACCTTTCCTGGCCCAGTTGTCTTGCCCAGAATCTAAACCGGGAGAGCGAGCCATGCCCACCACCTGTGGCATCCGCATAGCAGCACGCAGCCTGCGTCCTGTTCTCAGCTGGCCAGCGGCCACTGCTGCTCTGGCTGCCTCTTGAGGGGCCTGTGGAGTCCACCCACACATGTCCACCAAGCCCTGAGACATTGCTACGGAATCTCCATCTGGTCATATACCCTTCCCAGGGGCACCTGCCTGTGTTCGTTGGGTTTGTATCCCAGCTCAGTTCCGCCTTAGCTGCTCTGATCCTTTGTTTCCTCAACTGTGAAATGGGGCCATGAGCTCCCACTTGTAAGACTGCTGTACCCTAGAGTTGGATCCCTGTTCCTCTGTCACCCTTAGGCCCCTTAATGTGTCCTGAGGAGGCCTTGTAGGGCTCCAGCAGCTACCTTGAGACCCATGGTGACATTATCCAGGCATAAGGTTGGCACAAATTTATGCCTCAAAAGAGGGGATGGAAAGGCACCCTTCTATGTCTTTCTCTCCAGCTGGCAGAGAAGGACAGAGCCTTTGCCAGAGGCCAGGGAGCCCTGTCTCCCCAGGTTTTCCCACAGAGCCGAGATGTGTTTTTCTCAATACTAGGTTGGACCTCAGATCAGAGGGTCACCCACAGCAGATAACAGGAATGGGTGTCCTTCTGCACAGTACTGTGCAGTATGGAGGTTGGGGGGTGACTCTAAGGAGCCAGTCATACCCTCTCCCCCCAGCTCCATTCCCTGGTGTGACCTTGACTTTGGGGAGAGTGACTGCAGTGATAAAAATAGACTGGAAACAGATGAGGAGGGGGCTACTGGCTCCCGGGAGGCCTCCTGACCTCAGGGTGGCCCCATGGTGTCACCAGAAAGCTACATAGCCCTATATCTGCTGGAGTGGGGGAGCTGCCTTGGGTAAAGGGTAGGTGCAGGTAGGGCTTTGTGGATTAGTGTCCAGCCTTGAGGGCCCCAAGGGGATCTGTGAGAGACAGACACACATATGTGCACAAGCATCCGCACTTGATTACCCACACACATGCTTCCGTGCTGACACAGCCTCTGGCCTGAAGCCCTAGGCTCGCTCCTCCCTCAAAGTCAGCTTGGTCAGGCCTGTTGACATTGAGCATATCCTCCGTGGTCTGACTGATACTACAATCTGATTACATTAGATCCAAATCCTTTAGGTTGGACAGATGTGTGTGGGGCTGTTGAAGCAGCAGGAGGGTGTCTAGGAAATGGCATGAGGTCCTGGGTGGTAGAGGCTGTGCTGTTGCTATGACGACAGGCCGGCACAGCCAAGGGCCTGAGACCTAGGTGGCCCATGATGACCCGAAAGTACCCAATCTTTGGACTTCTTTGCAGATCGAATTCACGCCTGAACAGATCGAAGGTGAGCAGAGTCCTGAGCCCAGGGAGTGGTAGAGGTGGACCAGGGGTTCCCAATTCAAATCAGTGGGGTGGGACATGGGGTGGGGTCCCCAGGGAGTACCCAGAGCTCACTTCCCTTTCTCACAGAGTTCAAGGAAGCCTTTCTGCTGTTTGACCGCACACCCAAGGGAGAGATGAAGATCACGTATGGGCAGTGTGGAGATGTCCTGCGGGCTCTGGGTCAGAATCCTACCCAGGCAGAGGTGCTCCGTGTCTTGGGGAAACCCAAACAGGAAGGTAGTGCACCCTGCCTGTTAGTGCCAGCCCCAGGGGAGACTGCCAGGGTGGGTGGCCATCCGGCATCATGGGAACCTCACTGACCTGCTATTGGGATGAGGATGTAAGGCTGGCTACCAGGTCATGGCGGTAAGAGACAAGCATGATGGGCATTCTGGACCTTTCCTGGCCGTGGGGATGGACCCTTGTACTAACCAGAATCCATACTGGTGCAAGGTTCTGTCAGGGGACATGGGTGCTTGTTTTTTACCCGATTCTAGCCTCCTCAGCATCCCTTGGTGGGTCTTGGTCAACTTCCCTCACCTTGGCTGCTTTCTTTGACTCAAAGAGTGACAGGCATCCTCATCATAGGCCCAGGGAAGGCCTCTGTTGGGCTCAACTGTGTCCACAGGGGGTGGGCAGGGTAAGGTCTACAAGAAATGAAACCTGGGGGTGGCAATATAGGCCAACAAACCCAACAATCAAGAGTTTGAGGTAGGTAAATCGCCATGACTTGGAAGCCCGTCTAAGCTACAATGGTTCCAGGACAGCCTGGGTTACAGAGTAGACCACATCTTGAAAAGGGGGAGGGGTGCTGGGGATGTTGTTCAGTTGGAAGAATACTTGCCTAGCCCTGGGTCTGATCCCTGCCTGGCACTACGTAAACTTCAGGGTGGTACATGTTCAAAGTCTAAAAAGTAAAGATGTTGTAGTGCACACCTCTAATCCCAACACTGGGGAGGTAAAAGCAAGGGAATGGCCATAAATTTGAGGCCAACCTGGTCTACATGGCCTGAGATATGTAGTAAGATCCTAGAGGGAGAGGGAGAGAGAGACAGAGACAGAGACAGAGAGAAGACAGAGAGAGAGAGAGAGGAGTGGAGAACAGAGCCCACCTTGAACCCCTTGGGATGGCAAAGGTCTGTGTAAACGAAGCGTTTGTCAGTAGATTGTCAAGTGCCTTGTAGTGGTGACATTTTGTGCACCCCACATGCACCAGAGTGCTCAGGAACCACGGGAGAGGGAGGGCCCCTCAGTGTTAGGCTCAGGGGAAGGCTGTACCTGTCCATCCTCTCACCCAAGACTTGGGACCATCTGTCTGCAGACCTCAACTCCAAGATGATGGACTTTGAAACGTTCCTGCCCATGCTCCAGCACATCTCCAAGAACAAAGACACTGGCACGTATGAGGACTTCGTGGAGGGCCTGCGGGTCTTCGATAAGGAGGGCAATGGCACGGTCATGGGCGCAGAGCTCCGCCATGTGCTGGCTACGCTGGGTGAGGGCAGCCTCCTTCTCTACCCTCTCCTTCTCTGGGGAATCCTGGGGAAAACCCTTGCCCCGTCACCTGCCCCTGGGCCTGTGTCTCATCTGTGACACAGAATGATGGTCAAGGTGCCTCAATGGCAAGAGGTAGAGATACCGTCGAGGTGTGGCTGAAGGAAAGCTAGAACAAACAGTGAGGGTGAGCACAGCTGGAGGCAGGGTGGGAAGGTAGTCCGGGATTAATAGTCCTGATGTTCATTGTTCTTTGTGGCCAAGGAGGTGACATAACTGTGACATCTGTGGGCCCTAGGTACCACCCACTGTGTTCACCACCATCAGGTACCTGGTCACCTAACTCCTCAAAGTGACTTTTTCATGGGGAAAGCATTTATTGAACAACTGCTGTGTTCAACCCTATGCTGCTGGCCTTAGGGTTTGCACGTGTGTGTGTGTGTGTGTGTGTGTGTGTGTGTGTGTGTGTATATGTGTGTGTGTGTGTGTAGAGTGTGGGTCACCACAGTTGGTACTTTGCCAGTGAACAGCACAGTACAGTACAGTCGGAAAGTGCCAGACTTCAACTAGGAATGTGGCTGTCTAGGATCCTGGGTTGGATCCTCAGCGTTGGTGCATGCATGCACTCCCAGCACTTGGGGGATGGAGGCAGGGGAAGCAGACGGTCAAGATCACTCCCAGTTATAGCTAGTTTGAGGCTAGCTTGTGATACCTGAGATCCTATCTCAATTAATAAGAGAAAGAAAGAAAATTTAAAAAAATTGGGGCTGGAGAGATGGCTTAGTGGTTAAGAGCACTGGCTGCTCTTCTAGAGGACTTAGGTTTGATTCCCAGCACCCACATGGCAGCTCACAACTGTCTGTAACTCCAGGGTAATCTCACACCTTGACACAGACATACATGCAAGCAAAACACCAAAGCATGAGTGCGTGTGTCTGCATGCGCGAGCACACACAAGAAAAGAAAAGAAACATTTCAGATTGTCTGTGGAGCCAGAAGTCTCTGTCCCTTCCATGGACCCTTCCACCAGTCTCAAAGGGTTACCCCCAAGAGACTGCTATCAGAGGGGCGGGGTACTCCTGCCAACCTGGCAGGGACAGAGGACAGTATGTACGTGAAGATGCCTAGGCTCAGAGGGCCCAAGTCTCCATCTCAAGGTCAAGGTCACTTCTTGACCTATGATTGGTTGTTCTGGGCTTGGAAAAGGGGTGATAGCTGTCCATGACCTCAAGAGCAGTGCTGGTCGCAGACCTACCGTCCAGAGGGGTGTGACTTACCTCCCACCCCTGACAGGTGAGAGACTGACTGAAGATGAGGTGGAGAAGTTGATGGCGGGTCAAGAAGACTCCAATGGCTGCATCAACTATGAAGGTGAGCTCAGCAGGATGGGCTTTGCCGGGGGAACGAGTGGGCCGACCCAACTCAGCAGGTGGCAGTGGGACACAGTTCAGCTGGGATAGGAGACTTCTGGGGAGCAATTATGGAGACTCAGCAAAGCAGGGTCTTCTGGGGAGGAGTCATGTACCCAGCCGTACCCCTGGCTGCCCCCCTGGAGTCCCAGCCACTCCTTTCCCCTTTCCTTCCAGCGTTTGTGAAGCACATCATGGCCAGCTGAGCCTCTCACAGGTGAGACCTTCATTCTTTAACACTCATTGCCGCTGTGCCCCACCCCACCCCCGCCAACTCCAGCTCTCAGTGGGTGTTCTGCTGTCTTTTTTTTTTTTTTCACAAGAAAGTGTTTCTCTGTGTAGTTTTGGAGCCTGTCCTGGATTCACTCTGTAGCCCAGGCTGGCCTCGAACTCACAGAGATCCACCTGCCTCTGCCTCCCGAGTGCTGGGATTACAGGCGTGTGCCACAACCTGGTGTTCTGCTGTCTTGATCCAGCCCTTCTTCCATAACCTGTGGCTGCCTTTCAGGAAGTGCGGGGCAGGCCAAGCTGGGGACATCGCATCTCCCAACCATGATGCCCACACCAGGTCCGGAGCTTCTGGAAGGAAGGGAGTGAGCCAGTCGCCCACACATGGTCCCAGACCATGTGCCTTTTCTGGCTCCTGTTGGAATATACTTGCCCACCTGTGACGGTCTTTCTGTCCCCACCCATGGCCTTCTGAATAAATTATTTCCTTCCTTCCTTCCTCTCCCCCTCCAGCCTCCCCTTCTTTCTCTCCTTCCTTTTCATTGCTCCCTAGCTCACTTCTGCTAGTCCTATGTACTAAGCTAGAGGAAGCCTCACCACCCTTCCTTTGCTCGTCCCTCACTCTTCCCTTTGGAGACTGCAGTCGCCCTGGCCCACTCAACACAAGGATCCCACTAGGAGCCTGAGAGGCCCTGAGCCATCAGAGTCACTAAGGCCTGAGCTCAGGCCCAGTGTAGGGAGTGGCCTGGCCCCAGTGACAGTAGGAATGCAGGGCAAGGCAAGAGCTGACTTTGTCCCCAGGCTGTCAGAACTGAAGGACCATCAGCCACAGACTTGACTCTGACGGAGAAACTGAGCTGTTCTGCCCTAGGAAAAAGGCAAGGGCCTGGCTGGGGTGGCACGTCATCATCAGTGGGTCCCTTGGCCCCAGTTTCTCAGTGGAGGTCATGGCTGTGAGGTTCCATGGGCACAATAAGAGGAGGCTTCCTGGAGGAGGTGGTCTGGAGGAAAAACAATGCCCCAGAGAAGTGCAAGGCCTGGAGGCTGGGAATGGAGGCTGGGAATGGAGGTGGGAATGGAGGCTGGGAATAGAGGCTGGGAATGGAGGTTGGGAATGGAGGTGGGAATGGAGGTTGGGAATGGAGGTGGGAATGGAAGCTGGGAATAGAGGCTGGGAATGGAGGTTGGGAATGGAGGCTGGGAATGGAGGCTGGGAATAGAGGTGGGAATGGAGGTTGGGAATAGAGGTGGGAATGGAGGTGGGAATGGAGGCTGGGAATGGAGGCTGGGAATGGAGGCTGGGAAGAGAGGTGGGAATGGAGGTTGGGAATGGAAGGGTCAGAGGGAGATTGGACTATACAGGTTAGGAGAGCCCATAGGACCAGAGGTATGTAGGAGCTCAGGACAGCCTCATCAAGGCTCATTTCCATGGCCTATTGAGTGTCTGCATACAAAGTCCAGATTGTGCGTTCTAGAGCAAGCTCTAAGGCCATGTGAGCCAGGCCACCTGGGGGTATTGGTGTGGCAACAGTGGAGTCTGAGTGTGTAAGGATATGTAGATATGTGTATAAGGGTGTTTGTGTACGTGAGAGGGTGTCAGTGTGTCACAGAAGTCTGTTGCTGCTTCTGATTTTAACCCTTCGGTGTGTTAAACAGTTAACTTTTCAATGAGCACTTGCTATGTGTCAGGCTCTGTTCCAGGTACTAGGGACATAGTGCTAGAGAGAGCATTACAGGGCTCTGTGTGTGGAGCCCACACAAAGCAGACCAATGCCAGACCTGCTGGGGATCAAATAACAAGGAAGCTGAGAGCAGGAAAAGAGCTAAAAGTGTGTGTGCACGTGTGTGCGGGAACAAACTTGGGGGCATAGTGACTCAAGTGGGTGGCAAGGGGCAGGAGGGATGGAGCTGGGAGCTGGTTGATTTGTAAATAATGAGGTCAGATATTATATGAGAGGACAAGAGTGTAACAAAGATTTGAAGGCCAGGAGCTAATACTCAGAGTGTGGAAAGAACTCATATAAACCACCCCTTTGGAAATAATCCGATTAAAAACTGGGCAAAGGACCTGAGTACCAACTCTAAAGAAGATGGACACAAGCAGATGTGGTGGCACATGGCTTTACCCCAGCACTCAGGAGAAAGAGATAGGTAGATCTCTGTGAGTCTGAGGCCAGCCTGGGCTACATAGTAAGATTCCCTCTTGGAAAAAAAAAGAAAAGATGGACTTGGGACTGGGCATAGAGCTCAGTGGTAGAGTGCTTCTATAAGGCCCAAGGTTCAATCTCTAGTACTAAAATAAAGATTAAAATAAAATTTAAAAAAGATACGCACTGGGGCTGGTGAGATGGCTCAGTAACTAAAGATGTCTGATGACCAGTTAGAGCCCTGGGACCCACGTGGTGGAAGGAGAGAACTGGCTCCTTAAAGTTGTCATCTGACCTCCACACATGTGCTTGGTATGTATGTGCCACCCTCTGGCCCAAACACACGTGTTTTAAAAAATTAAAGCTATTCAAATAGCCAATTGACCAGCAGAAGGACACAGTGGGTGGAACTTTCACCCTAACCAACCCACCCATGCTTGGTTCTGTTAGACAATGAAATATCATACACATGAAAAAATACTTATTTATTTTTATCTTACGTGTATGAGGGTTTCATCTGTATGTATATATGTGCACTGTGTGTATGCCTGGTAGCTATGGAGACCAAAAGAGGGAAAGCATCAGATCCCCTGCAGCTGGAGTTACAGATGGTTGTGAACTACCAAGTAGGTGCTGGGAGCTGAAACTCATCTTATGCAGGAGTAAGTAAGCATCTTTCACCTGCCACCAACCCCATTATTCACATTTATTTATTTGTTGGTTTGCTTGTGCAGGATACCACTCATCATTAGAGTAAGGCACTCAAAACTAACTTTAGCATTTGGAAGGTTGAGGCAGGAGGATTGCTGTGGAGTTTGAGGTCAGTCTGGGTTACATAGTGGAATCATCTTAAAGACAAGAACAAAACAAAAACAACTCAAAACCAGAACAAACGGAGCAAACAAATGAATAATAGACTGCACCAGCCATCCTCTGCAACAGAAAACAGTGTTAGTGAGGGTGCAGAGAAATGAGAACCTTGTGGGTTAGTGGGAGGGTAAAATGATGCACCCATTATGGCAAACAAAATAGGGTTCTTCAATGTGGCTGAAGGTCACACACACACATACACACACACACACACACACACACACACACACACACACACACACACACACACACCACACCAGGGTTATCACATACACAATTCCAATTCTGAGTATATGTTCTCTCAAATTAAGGACAGGATCTGAAATATAAATTTACATCCACTTTTTTTGCAGCATTCTTCACAAGTAGCCCAAGCTGGAAACAACTCAGATGTGGACTGATGACAAAATGCAGTGTAAACATACAAAAGAATATTGCAGTACTGAGGATCTAACCCAGGGCCACACATTTGCTAGGCAAGCACCGGTCAATGGAACCACCCAGTCTTTTCTTTCTTTTTTAAAAGTTTTAAAAAATTTTATGTGCATTGGTGTTTTGCCTGCAAGTATATCTGTGTGAGAGTATCAGATCTCCTGGAACTGGAGTTTTAGACAGTTGTGAGCTGCTGTGAGGGTGCTGGGAATTGAACCTGGATCTTCTGGAAGAGCATCCAGTGCTCTTAACCACCGAGCCGTCTCTCCAGCCCATTCTTTCTTTCTTTTTGAAATCAAGACTCATTAGGTAGTCCTGGCTGTCCTCAAACTTGTGGTAATCCTCCTGTCTCTGCCTCCTCAGTATGGAGATCACAGATGTGTGCCATTATACCTGACTTAGCTATCTTACAAGGAAGAGAATTCTGGCACATGGATGGATGATCCTGCACAGGACTGGGTTGGGTGGTCTTAGCATTTTCCTGTTGGTGGGGTCCACTCTGGGGAGGAGTCCTGAGCAGGAAATGTACTGCTTTTAATCAACCGGAGGCAAGAAGTGGCCCTGTTGCCAGGTTCCATATGTCAGTCAGGGAGCTGCATGTGTCCTGCTCCAGGAATGCCTGTCCCTCATCTGGTGCCTCTAGATTTCCTAAACCCGGCCCCCAACCCCCGACCTGCCTCCATTTCCATGAGTGCTCACCTTGGCTTGGTGGTGTGAGGGAGGAGGGAGCGTCTCACGTGTTTCTCCATGACACAGCAGCCCCACCTCACTGGGCTTCTGGTGATAGGTCAGGCGGGACACCCTAGGGCTGTTGGAGGGAGGTCCTGGGGAAGTTGATCTGGTTTGGGAAGTGCATTAGTTACTGCTCTTCTTAATGCTGTGACAGAATGCTTGACAAATGTCACTTAAAGAAGGGAGGGGTTGTTTCGGCTCACAGTTTGAAGGGACAGTCCATCCTGGTGAGGAAGGTGTGGTGTCATTGTCAGGAGGTGGCTAGTCACCTGTGTCACAGTCAGGAAACAGAGTTGAGCCTGTGCTCTGTTCTCTTTCTCTTTTGTATTTACTGTGGGATCCAGCCCAGGGAGGTGACACCCAGCTGCTGAGGTCACCCTTCACCTTGCTCGGCACCATCCAGTGCTGTTGTGGAGGCAGTGTGTGTATTTTGGTATATTCGTGTGTGTGTGTGTGTGTGTGTGTGTGTGTGTGTGTGTGTGTGTGTGTGTATGTGTGTGTGTGTGTGTATGTGTGTGTGTGTGCACATGTGTGTGTGCATGTACGTGTGCTTCTATGTTCACAAGTATGCATGTCAGTGAGTGTATTCTTATACATTTGTATATGTGAATGTCTGAGAGCGTATGTGCTAATTTATCTGTGCATATGTACATACATGTATGCTTGCCTGTGTGTGACTGTGCTCGTCTGTGTGTTTGTGGGTGGACGGGCTGGGGGGCTCTGCTGAGTCAGCACTGGTGCTGGGCAGGCTGCATTGCCAGCCAGGCTGCGGCCTCCCCACAGTTGCATAAACACTGGTCCCAGCTCCCCACTCAAGCAGGGTGGTCCAGTGTGGCCCTGTTGCTGGTAGGAAGGGACACAAAGGGGAGAAGGGTTTGTCCTCTCAATCCGCCTGGCTCCCTCCAGGCCTCAAGTGTCAGGTCATGTACACCACAAGGCAGGGGTCTGCTCTGGGCTTTCGCTGCCTTATGTCCCTCATCTGGCATGAGCTGGGACTCTGAGTCCTTAGGTGGCATAAGAGCTGCTTCTCCAGTTCTGATTGGACCAGAACCAGAGGGTTGGCAAAGGGCAGAGTTCAGCATCAGGACTCCAGACAGGGCCAGATGGTCCCCATGAAGCTGTGGAACTTCAGAAGGCCCAGTGACAGCAAAAAGCCAAGAGTCCAATGGGCCATTGGACTCTCATGTTTAGGAGCTGGAACTTGAGTCCAAAGGGCAGATAATTAGAGAAGCTGGGCCTGTGATGTCTCCTGCTCTGATGTCCTACAGGGCCACCCATGGCTCTTGGCAATCTTCCACATCCTGTGTTCTCTCTCTCTCTCTCTCTCTCTCTCTCTCTCTCTCTCTCTCTCTCGGACGCCATTCCCAGGGACTTTAGGGACACCAGAGGGACACGGATTAGGTCACGTGGTCACAGGAAGGCCAGAATTCGGGCAGAAGAAAAGTGAAGTTGGGGTCTTCAAGAAGCTAAGCATTTTGAGAACATTTTAAGGATTTATGGAAGGAGGGAGCTTGGGCTGCCGGCATGAGAAATTGGACTGAGGGGCTCAAAGCAGTCAGCCCCCCTAGGGGGACCAACAGAAAGCTGGAGAAAAGTCAGGGTGAGGAGTGAAAGGGTCCAAATAAAGGAATGTATGAAATTGAGGGGGAGGGGAGGAGCCAGAGGGAATTGGCAGCAGCCTGACAGCCCCTCCTGTTGCATAACGGGTGTTTGGAGAGCCAGGCTGCTGTGCCGTGCTATTGGTCCCAAGGCCTGGGGTGGTGGTGAGGGTTTGCAGAGAGGGGGCATAAGTATGCCTGCTTGGGGACAGAGTCAGCCAAGCTTGGAGAGCTGACCCACCTCTGTGAACAAGCTGAAAACCAGGTCTTGAACTCATGACCTTGCACAGAAGTGGCTCCTGGGGCTCCCTCCAACTGTCTTCAAACAGCTCCTGCCCCACCCTCATTCAAGTTTGGGGGTTATTTGTTCCCCACCCTCCCAAAGCCACACAAATTTGGGTTTTCCCAAATGCTGACAGAGCAAGGCTGGAATGTGGAGTGAGTGAGTGCCTACAGGCCAGCCCGCCCGCCAGGCCCCTCCACGCTCAGCAGCCAGGACCTCCTGAACAGAGACGGGCCTAGACTGTCAGGGCTTCAAGGGCCCTTTCCAGCTCCCTCCTCTCCAGTGGCTGAGATGCCAAGGGTTCTACTATTTTTACATGCTCTAGTCCCTTTTCTGGTGTATAGGCCTAGGTGCCTCATGTATCGCTACATACACAGCCATCATATCCACAGAGCCTCAGGGTGTCTGAGCCTTTCAGAAGGGGTGGTGGGAATGGGACGGGCCAGTGGGCAGCCTCTGGGGCTCCAGAGATGGGAAGATGGTGTAGGATGAGGGTGGGGTAGGGAGAGGACTCAGGTCTTGGCCAACTTTTTCCTCTTTTTTTTCCTTCCTTTCTTCTTTCCTTCCTTTCTTTCCTTAAGACAGGGTTTCTTGGGGCTGGAGAGATGGCTCAGAGGTTAAGAGCACTGGCTGTTCTTCTAGAGGTCCTGAGTTCAATTTCCAGCAATCACAAGGTGGCTCACAACCATTTGTAATGAGATCTGGTGCCCTCTTCTGGCCTACAGGGATACACGCAAACAGAACACTGTATATACTAAATAAATAAATCTTTAAAAAAAAAAAAAAAAAAAAAAAAAAAAAAGACAGCGTTTCTGTGTAGCCCTTGGCTATCCTGGAACTTACTCTTGTAGACCAGGCTGGTCTTGGAACTCAAGAGAGTCACCTGCCTCTGCCTCCCAAGAACTGGAGTTAAAGGTGTGAACCATCATGCCTGGTTTCCTTCTTTATTTTGGTCCGGGTGCAGAGTGTCCCCCTTCCCCACTACTCCCAGGTTTCCCATTCCTCGACCCTTCTGCCGCCTCACTCCATCTCTGGTCTTCTTCCCTCCATCCCAGAAGAGGCTGAGAAGCATCCTGAGCTGCTGCAGATTGATCTCCTCAGCTCCCAAGCCACTGCAGATGGGTAGTGATCATCCCATCCTGCTGGGTATGCAAGAGAGAGAACACATTTACAGTCAAAAAGGCTGCAGAAGGGGTTTTGCCTTGGTGGGGGTTGAAAGCACTTGGATTGTCTCAAATTTGTGGTCCCAAATTATCACAATACTCAAGAAAGTTCTCATGAGAAAAAAAAAAGTTTTATGCTGTGTATTTTCTATGAACTTCAATTTATGCAGCTTTAAGGCTCAACTGTATGAGATCTCATCTCCTCCTCCTCCTCCTCCTCCTCCTCCTCCTCCTCCTCCTCCTCTTCCTTCTTTTTTGAGGCAAGGTCTCACTCCACAGCCGTGGCTTGGAACTCATTATGTAGCTAAGGGTAGCCTTGACCCCCTGATCCTCCTGCCTCTACCTCCCAAGTACTGGGATCACAGGCATGCACCGCAAGCCTGGTTCCCTCCCCACCCCCTCAACCTCTTGAAAACATTCTTTTGTTTTCAAAGCAATGGTGACAGTTGCTGGCGACTGCTGTGTTCTGTGTCTTCACTTGGCAAAGCCCAACTTTACAAGTCAGTTTTTAAGTTTTGAGGAAATTTGGGTAGAAGCCCTGCAACAGGGTGGATCTGTCCAAGGCTTTTGAATCAATCCATCAAGCCACCAATCAGTCTGTCCATCCGTACATACTTCTGTCATGTAGGCACTGTTGCTCTCGTGATGACATTTTCATCTGGGATTGCCAGTAGCCTAGCCCTATCAATGGGAAGGAGTGTGGGTGGGGTCTTAACAGGGGCAGTGTAAATGAATCCCAGAAGGTACAGGTGAGATCGGGGCACTCAGGAGAGGATGCCTGGCCTGAGCTCCCTTTACATACAGGTGGATCTGGGTCCTGACATTCTTGGTGTCACTAAACTGCTGGTGTCTGTTTTTACCTCTGAGGCCTGTAGCTGAGGTGAGGAAGCTGATGGTGGGAAGGCACATACAAAGGATGGTGCTAAGCCTGGGGAAATGAGCAGGTATCTGGGCTTCACTCCGCCTGGCCTGAGGGAGCCCTGAGCTAGGAGTTCCCCTGAGTGTGATATGGATGTTTACCACAGCTCTAGGCATATCCCTAATCCTGGGGGGGGGGGGGGGGGGTTGCAGGGGGAGAGGAGCCTGTTTAAGGGCTGACTTGTGGCTGCTCTGGCTTAGGACCTCTGGCTCTGTGTAATTCACCCTCCCCAAGACTTGGCATCGAAAGGGGTCTCCAGGCCAGTTCTAGGGAGTGGAAACGTGGGCAGGTCCTGGGTTTCCACATTTTCTGTGGACTCTCAGAACACACCAGGTCTATGTCATAGAGTGACTCCTACCTGAGCATCTCAGGATGTTTTCATCAAGTCTATACCTAGGTAGACGTGCCTGGCTTCAGGGTCCACTGGGGCAAGATGGCCCCCGAGTGTCACACTTTGAGAGTAACCAACAGATTTATTCCTCGGCACTTCAGCTTGAGCTTCTGCCTGGATTCCTCCCAAGGTAGAGCACCCCTTCCTCCACCAGCCTCCTCCTCAGCTGCCTCCACCTCAAGTCCTTTGTGGAGGGGTCCAGACTAAGCCCACCTCCCCTGCCGGCCCGATGATAGCCTGTTCCATTGTATTTCCAGCCTTTCCATGTTTGGGGCCAGTGAATTAATAAGGAAAACTCCTTAGCTGAGATCCCATGGCTTCTTTGTGCCTTGGCCTGTACATACGTACCTATCCAATGGCCTCTCGTGGAGTAAAGAGGGATCCCTGTCTCATCTGACTCATCAATGCCTTCCAGCCCCAGACTTCAACCTAAAAGCTGAGCACGAAGAAGTCCCAGACGTCTGAACCAATCTCTTTCCCAAGCTGTTTTTGCTTGAATACCTCTGGTAACAGGGATCCCATCCTTTCTTGAGGCAGCTGTGCATGGATAGCTCTCTAGGGTAGGGTAGAAATCTGTCCAATACCCCCCAGACCCACTCCTGTTCTCTGAAACCGGGTCTCCGGAACCATTTCTCCTCTCTCCCCAGTGGTCCTTGAGGCTGAGCCCATTTCTGCTGTTTGGTAGGCTGAAAACGCGCTCTAGAATAGATATGGCCCTGTGCAACACAACTGGTTCTGTTGGATTGTAGTTTGGTAAGGCCCAGGGCAGGACCCCTGATAATTGTCCTAGCACTCACTCCAGGAGCGGGAGACAAAGGCTGGTTCTGACTTATGGAGGTGTCCCTGAGGTTCTCTATGGGGAAGGTGGACCAGAGAGGGGTGAACAGAAGAGGAGGTGGTATGATGGGATGGTGACTGGACCCACGCAGTGCATAAGTGCAGGTGCAGGTTTTGGTGGATAGACCCTGTCTGTCTCTCTCAGAGTTCTATCCAGACCGTCAGTGGGTCTCGGTTAACCAGACAGACAAGCACTGGGAACTTTTGAGGGACCCCTTTTAGACTCTGAGCTTGGAGTTGGAGGAGGTTGGGGAGGCGACAGATGCTTTGAAATGTGCAGAATAATAAAGCAAGGAATGTCTGAGCTCAGGGGAAAAAATAACCCGCCCCGCTGGGCCTCCCACCAGGCTGGGTGTAATGAATTAAGCAGAGAGGCACGTTTCATGTGGGGGTGTGAGTTGGGGGAGGCAAGAAGGCGTCTAATGAGAAACAGGGTCTTGGGTGGAAATACCACAAGCTATGGTTCTGGACCATCTGACCAGACCCTTGGGACTGCCTTAGCTTCCAGAGTCTCCCTCTTTATTTTTCTAGGTCGGTACTTTTGGAGTTGGGTGTTGTCCCAACCTCAAGCTGACATCTGACCCTGAGCTATGTCTTCTTGCTGCTACAGACCCCAAAGGCCAGAAAGGGGGCACCTCCCTCTTCTATCAACATACATTGAGCTCCGACTGGATGCCTCAGTTATACAGGAGCCAACACTGACCCCTACTGGACTGATCTAATGTACAGCTCCACTCACTGGCCTCTGGTGAGCCCACCCAGAGGCCCTGGTACCTCCTGTTTCCAGTCTCCACAGAGTCCCTCCCTCTAACTAGGTCTTCACAAATCCCTCTTGCCCGTGTTGTGACCCCTAGCCTCAGCCTACATCTCTTCTGCCTCCTTGTCCCAGGACTGCCATGTTATCTGCTCCCAGATGCATTTCTGCCTTCCCATTTCTGGGAGTAGCTGGGGTGATGTGACTTCTTCATGATTTTACAAGGCACTCCTAACTCTCTAGGAAACTTTAGGTTCCCTCAACATGGCGCCCACAGTCAGGTCTTGGGTCTTGCTTCTGTTCCCTTTTCTGCTTGCTGGCCGCCTTCCCAGGACTGTGTTCCCAGGCTAGCCCTTCCCTCCCCTGGTCCCAGCTGCCAGGGTCATGGCTAAACTGTAAGAAGGGTAAATTCTTAGTAAGAAGGTTTGAGGGGATGGAGTCGCTCGGTGCTGTTCTGGGGCTCTCCAAGGATTCTCTCTTCATTGTTTCTTTCAGCTTGGGTTGGCACTCCCGCTATTTATTTCTCTTTTATTTTAATTTTATTATTGTTAGTTTTTTGAGACAGGGTCTCACTGTTTATCCTTGGCTGTTCTGGAACTCACTGAGTAGATCAGGTTGGCCCCAAACTCACAGAGATCCACTTGCCTCCATCTCCTGGGTGCTGGGATCACAGGTGTGCACCACCACCACCTGGATTATTTATTTCTCTTGAAACAGCATCTCAAGGAGCAGAGGCTGGCCTCCATCTTGCTATATAGCAGAGGCTGGAATGCCTTATCCTCCTGCCTGTGCATCCTGAGTGCTGGGATCATAAGCCTGGGCCACCATGCTCAGCCTCCCACTTTATTTTTAAGAAGTCTGGGGCTGGGATTTGGAACTGCTTGGAATATTCTCTCCATCATCCCTTCTCTCCTCCATCCACTTTAATTAAAACCACTTTTAAAAAAACACATGTTAATTAAAAAGCAAACATGTTTTGCTAAGTAATTTGGAAGCTCTGGTTATACAAACCATTCCAGCTTAAAAAAAAATCCCTCCCCCAGCTTGTACCAGTGACTTAGGCGCCGAGGACCCGCATACCTACTGTGGGTGGTCACTCCTTTATAGTCTGTGTACCCCATGGGTCAGAGCAGGGTAGCCTCTGTATCTCACATGTGGGGACCTGAAGGACCAGAGCAGCTAGAGAGCACAACCTTGTGCAGTAGTGTGCATGGGGAACCTGGGGCCAATGAGGAAGGTGATAGTCAGGGCTACTAGGAACCCCGAATGCTCAGAGGCACCAGCCTCTACACTTCATGTGCTCATCCGTCTGTCATGACTTCTGGCCATGAGATTCCTAGGACCTGACACCTTTTAAAGCCTGAGCAGCAATCTCAGGCGCCCCACTGCAAATAGCCCAGACCCCCTTAAGGTACAGGGCTCAGCGACCTTTAGCTCTGCTGTTCTGTTTGTGGCAGGGGTTAGGGACGTCTTACCCAGAGGCTTTTCCTAGCCTAATCACCACCTTGCACTCTGCCCAGTGGCGTCTCCAACTCAGAACGGGAGTGCTTCCCTTGTGTGTGAGAGAATCCATATGCAGATGCGTCATTTCCCTATGTGATCTAGTGGGCCACTGCTAACCATGACCCTAATGTCATGTTCTGAAGTGGAGAGTTCTTGCGGGTTAGAGGAAGGTCAGATGAAGCAGTGACTAAGAAAATTCTGTTTGTGTCCTGAATATGGAGGTGGGTCCTAGGCGTTGTGGGTCACCTGGGCTGGCCTGGACCTTCAGCACTCATGCAGGGAGGAGTGGGTAATTGAGGTCATCCATCTCTTCTATGCTCCTGGCTGCTTTTTCCAAATAAAACCAGAGGAGAAAGCGCTGCCAGGGAGGGGTGCGACTTATCCCACAGGCAGTTGCTCCCTTGGTGAGACACACACAGTCTCACATCCCAACAACTCACGGTGGGCAGCAGCGACACATGCTGGTGGCTGGCTCTCAAGGCTCAGTCTAACTGGGCGCCTGCCAGCGACACACACTGCAGTTTCTCCCGCTGAACACCCACAGCCCGGAGGAGCAGCGGCTGCAGCGCTGAGCTCCCCGGGCTCTCGGCGCGGCGCTTCTGTGTGGAGTCCGCTTCGCAGAGGCTGGGAAACCGCAGTGGGGCGGGTCGCGATGAGCTCACGCCGCCGCCCGCCAAGCAGCGCAGCACTAACCAGCTCCAGATGCGGCGAGCGCGGGCCTCTGGCGCCCCCTGCAGGGCCTCGTGCGCCTGGCGGGCCCTGGCCGCGCAACTCCACCGGAGGGCCGGGTGTCATCTCCGCTTTTCCTCTCCGTCTGTCGGCTGCCTGAGTTCCACCCGCGCGAGTCACGAGCCCTCGCTGCCCGGTGGAGCCTCCGGTTGCGGGTGACCGGACCCTCGTGTTCCCTGGCCGTCCGATCGGGTCCTGAAGCTCTCCCCGCGCCTGGCGGTCCCGGCCCTGCCCTGCCCTGCCCGCTTTTGCTCCTCTTGGCACAAACACTCGGGTTTCTACTGGGAAAGCAGCGGGGGCCTGACCACCGCCTGTTTTTAATAAGCAGCTGGTATTTCCCCGAAATCGCCGGCCCTGGCTGACCTCATGGGGATGACGGCTGGCGGCCTGCCAAGGGGCGGGAGCCGGCTCCCGGGTGAGCCCCTGACGCCTGGTTTTGCAGAGACATTGGCCGGGAGGCGGGGCTCTGGCTACTCACATGGGCCCTGCTGCCCGCTCGTCCAAAAATCTGCCGGTGTGTGTGTCTACTGTGTGTACCCCGGGCCAGGAGCCCTGCTGGGGATCGTCGTTCAAATCCCGCCTTATTTGTGATCCTGGTGATTCTCGGCAATTGTTCCCTCTGCTGCAGGGTGGGACATGTGGGGGTTAGAGGGACCAACGTGGAAAGAGGAGATGGACCTCAGGAACGTTCTAGCAGGCATCAAAAGGGGCCCAGAGACAGGCATGGGAGCAAGGGCAGGATGGGGGGAGAGTTGGGGCGTTGTCATCTGCCTAGCAAGTAATGGCAACAGAGTGCCCCAGCTGGCAAAGTGCTTAAGTAGGGAAGGATGGATCATCATAGGGGATTGTGGGACCCCAAAGGCTAGGGAAAGGCAAGGGCAGACTTTCTGGAAGAGGGGCAGTTAGACAAAACATGGAGAACAGGGAGCATGAAGAATCGTAATTTAGGTGAAAGGGGTAGGGGAACCCCATCAGGGCCAAGGGGTACTAGATATCCAGCAGGACTGTGAAACACCATGAAATAACGGACCTGAGGCCAGAAACCTCGTCTGTGGTGGTGGACAAAGTTTCAGAGCCAGAGGGGGACACATGGTCCAGTGAGGCGAGGAATGGAGCTCTGGGGGCAGAGAAAGCAGAGAGACAGGGTGCGGAAGGCAGGGGGTGTTGGGACTATGGAAATGAGCAAAAGCAGAAGAGACAAAACCATTTGTTTCATGAAGTTAGGTGAGGGGGGAACTTACAGGCCAGAAGGACGGCTAATACACACAGGAGCTTAAGAGTTTATAGTAGTTCTGGGGAGGTGGCTGCTGCTTTCCCAGAGGACCTGAGTTCGGTTCCCAGAACCCAAGTTGGGCGGCTCACAACTTCCTGTAACTGCCGACTCCAGAAGGTCTGAGCCCTCTTGTGGCCTCTGAGGGCACTACATGTACGTGCAAGTACACATACACAAATAAATTACATGTCAGATCGTGTGAAGGACCACACGGAAAATGAGAGTTGATAGGACAATTGGGAAAGGAAGGGTGGGGCATGGATATAGTTTTCTTCGTTTTGGGGAGCAGCTGGGGAGGGTGGTTCCCCCCCCCAGACTGGGTTTCTCTGTGTAGCCCTGGCTGACCTGGAACTCACTCTGACAAGGCCATCCTTGAACCCAGAGATTCTTCTTTGAGGGTGGGGATGGAATCTTGCTATTCAGACCAATCTGAGCCCTGAATTCACCATAATCCTTCTGCCTCTGGCTTCTGAGCAATGTCAGGCCCATGCCACCAAGCCTGGTTATTTACTTAAAGACAGGGTCTCCTGTAACCCAGACTGGCCTGTAATTTAAGATCCCCCAGCCTCAGCCTCCCTAGTGCTGGGATAAGCCACTGATCCACCCAGGGGAGCACAGCTTTTGAGGGTGCCTAAGGAAGGCCTCACTGAAGAGGCAGCATCAGACCTGGCCCCACTGCCACTTAGCTGAAATGATTTTTATGGAACATTTGTAATTAATTTAATGGTAGGGAACACTTTGATGTTATCCTCTTTAAAAAAATTCCATTCTTTTTCTTAGCAGACCTCTGTAGGCCAAACAAAACAACACAATACAAAAGCTCAGATCTTATTATATTTTGAATTTAATCAGAAAAATGTTATGGAGAAATTAGGGTTTTTCCCCCCTGGTGTATGTAAAAGCCTACATTTTAGTCTTAATTTTCTTCCTTTGCCCACAAAGTCTAAAATACTATCTGGCTGTTTACAGAAAAAGTTTACATATTATGGCCAGGAGAAGAGGAAGAGAATTGCATGGATATCTGGGGTCAAAAGGTCAATGCAAAGGCTCAGAGTCAGGAGTGAGTGAGGCCAGAGCCCTGTGAGGGGGAGGGTGGTCAGAACAGGGGAACCCAGTTACAGGACAAAGTCTTGGCTCTTGGAAGAGTATGTGGCTCTATTAATGGAACAGCTTTCCTAATTTGTTATTGCCTCTGTTTGTATTTTGTCTGTATGCTGATTTCTTTCTCCAGCCTTCTTGATTTAAAATTTTAAAGAGTTTTATTATTTTTTCTGCTCAGTTCCCTTGCATTTGTTTTAGAAGATTATATCTTCCTCAAATTGTATGTTTTGCTTCCTGCCTATATATAACGTCTTTTAAGTGATTTTATTTATTTATTTATTTGCTTTTTTCAAGACAGGGTTTCTCTGTGTAGTTTTGGTGCCTGTCCTGGATCTCGCTCTGTAGACCAGGCTGGCCTCGAACTCACAGAGATCCACTTGGCTCTGCCTCTTGAGTCCTGGGATTAAAGGCATGTGTCACCACCGCTGCCCAGCTGCTTTATTTTATTTTTATTTATGTGTTTATGTGTTTGTGTGTGTGTGTGTGTGTGTGTGTGTGTGTGTGTGTGTGTGTGAGTACAGGTGCCCACAGAGGCCAGAAGAGGATGGATGTTGAATCCCCACAGGTGATGGAAAGCTGCTTGGTGTGGGTGCTGGGAACTGAACTCAGGACCTCTGGAAGTAAAGCCAGTGGTCTTAAACCACGGAGCTGTCTCTCCAGCTCTATCTAATTCCTTTCCTTTCCTCTCTGCACTCCCCACCCACCACCTCCTGACTTGGTTCTCTTGACCTTCCTCTCCTCTCCTCTTCCTTCTTTCCTGGCTCCATTCTTTCCTCTCCCCTTTCCTCTTTTCTCTTCCATTCCCTTTCTGAGTCTTCTTCCTTTTCCTGATAGTTTTTGTTTGCAAAAGAGTCAGCATGAAAATGGTCTTCATTATGGAGCCATGCCGGCTTTCCTGGGACAAGGAAAGGAGAGGCCAGGCTTCCACATGGGGTTGGGGACACAGTGGCCACAAATAAACTGCAACCCCAGCACTCTGGGGGCCTGAAGTCACCACCCTCAGATATTGTTAGTTTTCTGTTGCAGCTCCAACAACTGACTACAAACTGGGTGAACTGAGACAATGTGGTTATTCTACAGTTCTGCAGCCAAACTCTGTCAAACCCAGGTGTTGCCAGGGTCTGTTCCTTCCAGAGGGCTCAGAGAAGATGTTCCCTGGCCTTTTCTAGCATGGAAAGGTCCTGCATGCCTGGCTGGTGGACCTCCACTTTCTGTCTTCAAAGCCAGCAGTGTGGTAGCTCCTAAGCAGCCTTCAGAAGTCACATCTACAGGTAGTAATGATGCTCCACCCTGTTGGGGCTCACCTAGATGATCCACGCTATCTCCTCCCTGCAAAGTCTCTTTTACAACGTAAGGTAATATATATTCCCAGTTTGGAGGATATAAACACTAAACACAAGTGTGTATTTGAGTCGTGTGTGTGTGTGTGTGTGTGTGTGTGTGTGTGTGTGCACGTATGTGTTCAAGGCCTTGTGCAAAGGTTAGAGTCCATGATGGCAGAGGAGAGCATAGTGGCAGGTGGCTGGAGCAGTAGCTGAGAGCTCGTATCTCACAAGCAGGAGGTATGGGAATGGCACCCTCCCCCAGTGAGGCCACACCTCCTAATCCTTCCTAAGCAGTGCCACCAACAGCAGACCTCCTGGGGGTTGTTCTCATTCAAGCCACCACCGTACCCCAGGCTGGCGTGCAACCTGCGGTGTTCCTGCCTCAGCGTCCGAGTAACTGGCATCACCATGCACATTTCAGTTCTTTGCAGGTATCTGCCTGAAACTGAGACTACTGCATCACATAGTAATATAGTACTGTGTTTAACCTACTGACTTCCACAGCTGCTGGCATTTTACATTCCCCTTTCTTCACATCCTTTCTGACACTGTTCTTTCTTTTTAACATATGTGGCATATAAACTGTCCAGTGGCTTTCCCCTCTACAAGAGGTGATGGTTTTAAACAGTTTTCTTTAAAGCCAGTCATAAGATATATAAATACATATAATGTTATGTTAATTTATCTATCTATCTATCTATCTATCTATCTATCTATCTATACATACATATATATTCCTTCTGAAACTTGGTGTAATCCTGTAACCCTAGCACTCAGGAGCCTGAGGCAGGAGGATCTCAAGTTCCAGGCCAGCCTAGGCTACATAGTGAGACCCAGTCCAAAGCACAAACAAAGACGCACACACAATAGCAAACCCCTTCACCTACATTATCTTTGTCACTGTTCTTGCCTGTCCGTTTGTTTATTTTGGAGACAGAATCTTTGGGGATGCAGACCTGGCTGACTTAGTATTTATTATGGAGCTCAGGTTGACTGTGAACTCCTATTTCAAGCTTCCCAGTTAAGGGATTACAGGTATGTGCTACCAACGCCTTCTTAAATCGTCTATTTGAAATAATCAAAAATGAATGAAAGAAAGAGGGAAAAACCAAGTTCCTTCTGAGGTTGGAAAAAGGGAAAGAGTATAAAATATTGTTATTGATATTTTAACTGCATTTTTCAACTTAGGACAATATTGACAAAACAGCAACCCGGCAATCCTCCTATCCCAGCCTCTTGAGGGCTGGGATTACAGGCATGCACCACACAGCCGCTTCCAACCTTTCATTTGGGACAACCAAAAAAAGAAAGAAAAAAAAACAAGTTCCCTCTGAGGTTGGAAAAAGTGAGCGAGTGTGAGAATACTCAGTTATTGATATTTTAACTGCATGTTCGTTCAACTTAAGGTAATATTGACTAAAGCCCTGATGTCAAGAGTGTTCATGTTACTCCTGCTAGCAGACTTTTGTTCGTTTTTGTGTCATGTACTTCCAAAATTTATGATTTTTTTTTTTGAGACAGGATCTCATGTAAGCCCAGGCTGTCCTAGAGCTTTTGTGTAACTAAGGATGGCCTTGAATTCCAGATCCTTCTACCTCCACCTCCCAACAAAGGTTATGAAATTTAAACTATTATTTTTAGATAATCATAGAAGACTGACTGTAATCTTTTTCTTTTTCCCAGTAGAAACCTCTGTACTATGTGTGTGAGCTGGAGGAAGGAGGGCATGTGCAGGCTGAAGAATGAAAGGAGGCTGAGGAGAGGCCCGGGGAAGCTAGCCTGCGCACCGATGGAGTCTGGGGGTGCTGGCTGACTTCTGGCCTGCACGCTTCCGCTGATATCGCCTTCCAATGGATGTCTAACCTCCATCACCTCCAGTCACCGAGACCACCTCTGAGAGCTCTGCCTTGCTCAGAACTAAAACAGTTCCTGTTGGTCCCCTGCCCTGGACCTACGGCATTCTGGATTAGCTCTGTTCTCAGTTGCAGCCAAATCTGATGTGTGAACAATAAATCATGTCTAATGCCTTCGCAGCTGAAGAAGCAAAAAACATCATAATGTGGATAAATGTTTCAAACAATGAGTGCGTGATTAAAACAGAACAGAACAAACAAAGAGAGAACCTCTGGTGAGGGGAAAGAAAACAACCCAGAGGCGTTTGGACCGCCTCGTTTAGAAACTACTCTCTCAGTGGACAATAACTGAAAGATGGCAGGATGGGTTCCCAGGATGCTGATCCTCAACCAATCTGAGTGCACAGTGAGCACAATGTTATCTTCCCACAGGCAAGGTTTTTCCAGTTTTTCCTTCTTACACTTCTTTATTTTGTGTGTAGGTGGTAGGGACTGGTGTGAACGTGCCTCCATGTGAAGGTCAGAGCACAGCCTGTAGGAATTTGTTCTCACTTTCCACCATGTGACTCCCAGGGACTTAACTCAGGTCATCAGCCTTGGCAGCAGGTGTCTCTACCCATTGAGCTAGCTCTTCAGCCCCTATATGCAATTAAAAATCATGGCTGGGCCGAGGAGGCACATGCCTTTAATCCCAGCACTAGGGAGGCAGAGGTGGGTGGATCTCTGTGAGTTCGAGGCCAGCCTGGTCTACAGAGTAAGTTCCAGGACAGCCACCAAAACTACACAGAGAAACTGTCTCAGAAAAACCAAAAAAGAAGGAGGAGAGGAAGAAGGAGGAGGAGGAGGAGGGGGAGGAGGAGGAGGAAAGAATAGTCCAGGGGCTGAGAGATGGCTCAGCAGTTGAGAGCACTTACTGCTCCCAAGCACCCACACAGTGGCTCACAACTATTTATAGCTTGAGTTCCAAGGTATCTGATGACCCCTTCTGGCCTCCACTGACACCAGACACACACAGTGGACAGACATATATGTAAGCAAAACACATATACACATAAGATTTTTTTTTTTTTTTTGGTTTTTCGAGACAGGGTTTCTCTGTGTAGCTTTGTGCCTTTCCTGGATCTCGCTCAAGATTTTTTTTTTAAGATTTATTTATTTATTTATTATGTATACAGTGTTCTGCCTGCATGCCTGAAGAGGGCATCATATCCCATTATAGATGGTTGTGAGCCACCATGTAGTTGCTGGGAACTGAACTCAGGACCTCTGGAAGAGTAGCCAGTGCTCCCAACCTCTGAGCCCCCTAAAGATCTTTTGTTTTTTTAAAGGAATTAAAGAAGAACACAGCCCATTCTTTGCAGCTCTTTTTGGCTTCAGTAAGGATGTTTGGGGGCTGGGGAGAGCGAGGCCACGAGTTTGACCACCAGAACCTGTGTGAAAGACAGTTAGTCACAGTGACAAGCTGGTCATCTCAGCCCTGGGGAGGCGGATCAAGAGCACCCCAGGTGCTTGGTGGCCAGTCGGTACAGTCTGCTTGGTGAACTCCAGGAAGGAATGGCACTCGAGATTGTGGGCATACCCACACCCGAACACAGCCGCATACAAGATGCTTGGGTCTTTCATTTCTTTAGTCCTGAAACTTCCTTTTTCCATTTATTTTGTGTTCTTATTATCTCATCTTTGAAACTTCTAGTTATTATCATTATTTCGTTTTTTAAAGACAGGGCCCCTCTGTATAGCCCTGGCTTTCTTGAAATGCACTATGTAGACCAGGCTGGACTCTAATTCACAGAGAGTCCCCTGCCTCTGCCTCCTGAGTGCTGGGATTAAAGGTGTGCACCACCATGCCCTTCACACTTTCTAGTATTTAATGAATGTGGTCCTATTCCTAGCAGGGCTTATGGGATTTCCCTTTCTGTTTTAGAATTTTTATTTCTTCTTAGTCCTCTCTCTCTCTCTCTCTCTCTCTCTCTCTCTCTCTCTCTCTCTCTCGGTTTCCTGTAGTACAGGCTGGCCTTGAACCTGCTATGTTGCTGAGGCTGGTCTTGAACTGCTGGTTCTCCTCTTTCATCCTCCCAAGTGCTGGAAACACAGTTGGGAGCCACTACTCCTGGCCCAGGGTCTTGCTTCCTTCTGTTCCGGCTGTCCTCTGCCTTTCTGTGCTGTTTTTCTAACTGTTTTCTGTATTTTTGGTGCATCAGTTCCTCTGCCTTCCTCGTATTTGCTTAGGTTTTGGCTCGCCTTTTCTAACTGGCTTCCCTCCACTCATCTGAGAGCTGTTTGTTCTGCCTTTCCTAGTTGTGGTTTCAATGCTGGGTATTTTCTGTTTTCTTAAATATCTTTATTGGGATATAATTCACATATCACACAACTCACTCATTTCAAGTGTGCATTCCAATGGCTTTTGTATGTTCCCAGAGTTGAGCAACTATGACCACAGCACATTTTAGAACAGTTTCAGCACCCAAGAAAGAAACTCTAGGACCGTTAGTAATCACTCCCAACTTCTCACTGTCCCCACCCACCTACCTTTCCTGGTCACTATCCTGACAGTCAATGTCTATTTATGTCTCTTTGTGTTTGTCTAGTTTGGGATTTCTTTCTCCGTACTTTTTGACTATAATTATAAATCTTTTAGCCTATTTCTTTCTTTCTCTGCCTCCCTCACTAGCACCCACACCTCTGATGACCATTGTTCTGTTCTTCTAGGAGAGATCTTGTTTACTTACTTACTTACTTACTTACTTACTTACTTACTTACTTACTTGATTATTCTTTTTGGGAAACAGTGTCTTTCATGTAGCCACATCTGGCCTTGAATTCAAGACCCCCTGCCTCTACCTCCTGTGTGCTGTATCATAGGTGTAACAAAGTCTGGCCTTTGTGTGTTTTCAGGTAAGGGCTCTCAACTCAGTATGTAGCAAATGACCATGACCTTCTGTCTCTACCTCTTGAGTGTTTACATGATTACAGGCATGTCCCACTACTTGTGGTTTTATGCCATGCTAGGGACCAAACTTCCTGCATGCTAGGCAAGCACTCTACCAACCATGCTGCATATCCAGATCCCTTCCTTGTTTTTGACAAAGGGTCCAACTCCATAGCAGAGGCTGCTTTGGGTCTCACGCTACAGCCTAAACTGGCCTCCAACTCGTGGAAATCTTCCCATCTCTGCCTCCCAAATGCTGGAGTTATAATCATGAACTACTACACCTGACTTGGTTTTCTACTGCATTTATTGATTTAGTGAGGTGTTTGGAGACCCCCTTCCCTTTCGAGTGCTGGGATTACAGGTGCCTGGCTTCAATGGCTGCTGTTAGAATTGACCTTTGCCTTCAGCCTTGTGCAGTTTGATTATGATGCATTATTATGTAGAGGACCTCTTTGGACTGAATACATCAGGGGCCTGTAAATGTCTTGTATCTGGATGCTGTTTGGGTTCCCATCAAGATTTGGGGAGTTTTCAGCTACTGTTTTGTTAAATAAGTGTTCTTTCTTTATCATCCTCTAACTCCCATAACGTGCATAATCTGCCCAGTTGTTTAAGACAGTTCACTCTGTGTGTGTGTGTGTGTGTGTGTGTGTGTGTGTGTGTGTGTGTGTGCACGCGCACACACACACACACATGACCTCCAGAAGCTGGAGGTCGACCTTGGTGTCATTCATCAGGGGCTATCCACTTAGTTTGTTGAGACAGGATCCCTTATTGGCCTGGAGCCCACCATTTAGAGTCATTGGCCAGTGAGTCCCAGGGATCTGTCTGTCTCCCCAGTGTTGGGATTACAATGTGTGCTGCCGTGTTAATTTTCTTTTGAGACGGGTTCTGTTGATGGAACTCTGGCTTTTCAAACACTTTACTAACTAAGCCATTTCCTCAGCCCCTCCCTCCTCTTTTTCTTGAGATAGGTCTTACTGTCTACCCCAGGCTGGTCTGGCACTCATTACTATAGACCAGGCTGACCTTCTTCCTCCGGCTTCCTCCTGAGTGCTGAGATTGTAGGTATGTGCACCATACCAAGATTCCCTCTGGATTATGCCACAGACCTTTTTTCACATTCAGAAAGTCTTTCTTCTGCTTGACCTCATCTGTGCTGAAATTCTTGGATTTCTCTGTGTGTTTGTGGTTATTTAACTCATTGAATCTTCAGCTCCAGTATTTTCCCTTGGTTCATTTTCATGATATCTATCTCTTAACTCTGATGAAATAGATTGTTCTCCTGATTACATTGAGCCACCTGTTTGCATTTTCTACACTTTGCTGAATTTCTTGAAGATAATTATTTTAAATTTCTTTTGAGGTAATTCATTAATTTCCTTTGTACTGGAGTTAGTTATTGGGGACTTTGGTGGTTCCTTGGTGACATGTTGACTTGATGTCTCATTCTGTGTCTCTGCACTGATATTGCATCTTTAGTGGAACAGCTGGCTCTTTTGGTTTCTGTATCAACTTTGATAGGGAAACCTTTTGCCTGCGGATGGATCCTGGGATAGCATCCTCCTGGCGGCAAGCATTAGCTTTGAGCAATGATGTGGCTCTGCTCTTTTCCGCTGTAAGCCACATCAGCAACGCTCGAACGTGCCATAGTTTAGACTGTCAGAGTTTGTGATGGTGGCAGTACAGTCTTCAGAGGAGCAAGATGCAGGGCTTCTTCACGTGTTCAGTGGGTATGTGGTGGGTCCACTAGGGGCACAGACTCACTGTGTTTCACTGGGAATAGGATGCACCATGGGCTCACGTGCCAGGGTGATTCCCCGGGCCTAGGCTCTGAGTATCTAGGGTCAGGACACTGTAACTTACATGAGCGTGGTGCAGTGATGGGAACATCTCACAGACAGAGAAATGTGGTGTGAGTGGATTGTGGAATAGAATGCTCTCTACCAGTGACTCTGATGTCAAGATGACATTCTGCTAGCCATGGTGGTCTTGTCTTTATTTAATACCAGCATTTGGGAGGCAGAGGCAGGCAGATCTCTATGAGTTTGAGGCCAGCCTGGTCTACATAGTGAGTTCCAGGACAAAGAAGGTTACACAGAGAGACCCTGTCTCAAAAAGAAAGCAAACAAACAAACAAAAACATCAACAAGGGGTTGGGGATTTAGCTCAGTGGTAGAGCACTTGCCTAGCAAGCACAAGGCCCTGGGTTCGGTCCTCAGCTCCACATACAAACAACAACAACAACAACAAACCAAACAACAACAAACCAAACAACAACAACTAAAAAAAAATGAGGGTAATGGAGGAAAGAAAGACAAATTACCATGTTTTCTCTTTTAGGCCGAATCTTGATTTAAACAGATTTACACAGAGGACACGAAAACAAAAGAGTGGCTATTGGATGAGGAGGGTTGGAAGGAGATCAGCAAGAAACAGGAAGAAGGGGTGGAGGAGAGCAGTGTGGTGAGAAGATCGAAGCACAGTGCTGCCCATGCATGAAAGTATCAGAGCAAATGAAACCAGCTCTTCTCTATGCTAGCGAAAACATTTGAAAAAGAAATACAATATTTTTCTTTTTGTTATTATTTCTTTTGTTTTTGAGACAGGTCTCACTATGTAGCTCTGGCTGTCCTGGCACTCCTGGACCAGGCTGGCCTCGAACTCACAGAGATCTGCCTGCCTCTGCCTTCCGAGGGCTGGGATTACAGGCATGTGCACCACCACCGCCCGGCCCTTTTTGTTTTTTGTTTGTGTGTGATGAACACTAGGCACCTCCAATCAGTTAGCTTTTCCTCCCTTCCTCCCTCCCTCCCTCCCTCCATCCCTCCTTCCCTCCCTCTCTCCCCTCCTTATGGTGCCCGGGTCTTCCACATGGCAGGCAAGTGCTTCACCTCTGAACTGCACTCCCAGCTTTGAGTATGCCTTTTCTGTAGTGGAAAGCATTGAGAAAATCAAATGGGACTGTGGTTGCTATGGTTACTCTCCTAAGTACAGGTTTCAAAGTCTTCTAATTTTATTATTATTATTATTATTATTATTATGATGCTGATGATGATGCTGCTGATGATGCTGATGATGATGTTGGAGGGTGAAGAGCGATTGAGGTTTTGTGTGTGTGTCTCTTTTCTTTCCAGTGACTGGCTTTCTCTTTGTGCCTGTGCCTCTGAAGGATTGTCTCTCTACAACTGTTTTCGTAAGCCGCTCTGCCAGCAGAAGATTGCTATTACTTGTTCCTGGACACTTGCTGGTGTGTGTGTGTGTGTGTGTGTGTGTGTGTGTGTGTGTGTGTGTGCACTTCTAAGAGCCTCCCCCTTTAAGCGGGGACATGTTTGGGACAGATCAGGATGGGTCTCCTGGCATAGGTTATCCTGTGTTAGGTGTGGTTATCCACTACCATATACGTTGACCCATGTCCCCAGAGTCAGTTTCTGACCCTCCTCCCTCTTAGTACATGGCTCTCTTTGGGGCAGGGGATGAAAAAGGCAGCAGACGGCTCAGACTGATTTCATTCCTTTTGCACAGTGTTTGACTTCCGCTCACCTCCCCTAAACCACATTGTAAGCAAGGCTTTCTTTGGGCCTTTGCCCTGCCTCTAATCTTTCTCATAAACACTTGATGGCAATTTATGAAGAAAGGTCTAGGAAAAGGTGCAAATTTACTTTGGATCTGTAGCTCCTGGAAGTTTTAAAGTCTCACAGTAGGTCACACTGTTATATTAAGATAATTCCCTGGGCCAGAGATACAGGGTATATATAGCTCAGCAGAGGAGAGCACTGGCCTAGCACACATGAGGCACTAGGTTCAAACCTCAGTATATACACATACACGTACATGCGTGTGTGTGCGCGCGCGCGTGTGTGCGTGTGTGTGTGTGTGTGTGTGTGTGTGTGTGTGTGTGTACAAGAGTATGTGTGGAATCCATAGGAAAGCTCTTTGGAGTGTGTTCTCCTGCAAGTGTGGGTTCTGGGATTACAGGTGGTAGGATTTGTGCAGCAAGTACCCCACCTCTAAGCTGTTTGACTGACTGGGGATCTCTAATCTTAACCTCTTGGATTAAAAGTTTCTATGATTTTTAACCTTACACTTAAAAGGTTCTGAGGTATTTTCACGTTTCTTACAACTGTGCCATGGATGTACTTGAAATAAGATAGAGTGTTTAATCTTGGCTGCTTCAGTTTCGACACAGATTAACAGCCTTATGAGAATTCTTACATGAAAGTCAAGGCCTTGGTGGGGGACAGTGAGGACAATTTAAATGGGGCACAGCTGGCCTCTTAGCCACGTTGAATCTCCTGTGCTGACGGAAGCAGTCAGCCTCATTGACTCGTTTGTCAGCTCTTGCCTTCTTCTTCTTCTTTTTTTTATCTAAAGTATTTGTTCAGGTAGAGAAAATGAGTGTTAGCATTTGGTGAGTAGAATTTTAGGTGTTTCTTTATGCTTATGTCCAATAGAAGGTGAACATGTTGACTAGTTGGTCAATTTAGGTAGAAAGAAAGTTCACAGTTTAAAAATCATAAGAATAAAATAATATTCTTAAAAATATGAAATTATTTTATTAATTACTTATAATTAACAAAAATATAATTTTTACTACATGTAATTCATTTATTGCATATATTAACAAAATATTAAAGCTAGTTTAGTTTATTTCAAATTCAATACATTTATTTATTGTATTACTTTATTATTATTTGTACATGTGCGTGTGCTTGCGCATGTGCACACAGGCATCACTGTGCACATGTCAAGGACAGAGGACAACTTGCAATAGTTGGGTCCTGAGGATCAAAACTCAGGGCATGAGGGTTGGCCTTGAACGCATGGATAGGCGGAGTCTCAGTGGCCCTTGCTTCACTTAAATAAAAAGGAAGAACTTTAAATAAAGGGTGTTAATCTATCCTGGTAAAGTTACTGAGCTTTGAGAGATGAGAAATACCACTAGAGGCATTTGGTATGAAAAACAAATAACAAGGAATATGTAAGGTAGGAAAAAAAAAAACCAGCTAGCTCTCAACATCTTATACTAGAAAATGCTAGAAAACTATTTTAAAAGATCCAAATGTATAAAAACATGAAATAACATTGTGCCTATTATCTAAGACTAAAAAGTTAGCAAGTGGACATTCTCAAACACTTAAGGACCTGGAGGAATATAATATCCATAAGCTCTCTGGAGGAGAGGAATAAAATTCATCTGACAAATGGTGAATCAAAACAAATAATTTAAAACCAGAGAGACCACAGAACCTGCTTAATTACTGAACTAACACATAGGAATTGCATTCACACAAAAAATGAAACTTTTACAAAATAAAGACATTATAAACCACAAGAATCAGGAGTTTGGGAAGAAATATACTGTTAGAGCACTCCCCTGTTGAACTGTCATGTGCAGATGAGCTGATTCTGCCTAAAGTTCAGTGTATTAACTCTTGCTGTCTTTCATATTTTGCCCCTTTCACCTGGAAATATTTCTTAAAGCTCTTGCCTTCTTTAGCTTTACTTGAAGAAGGTGGACAGTTTTGCACCGGTGTCACTTCAGTCCTCACTGTCGCTGGACCCAATGACTACGTCAGCTCCCAGCATGCTGCAGGAGAGGTGCAAGGCAGGAGGGGAAACTTCCTTACAAAGGGAGTTTACATGGGTTTTAAGCAGCTATACGTGAGCCCAAACTAGGAGTATGCCTACCAGAAACTCGGTTTGTGGGTTCACACCTTCCTAGTTGTTTTAAACCTAAGCTGAACAGTAGCCCACACTTGGGCACCAAACACAAAATGTCTGAAGTTCCTTACTGGGCTGTCATTGTAGATCAGTTAGTTGGTAAGAGTGCTTGTCTAGCATGTATGAAGCCCTGTGTTTGTTTTTGTCTCCCTGCATAAACTTGGTGTGGTGGTACACGCCTGTAGTCTCTGTACTTGGGACGTGGAGGCAGGAGGATGTGAAGGTCTATGTCATTTTTGGTTATATAGAAAGTCAAGAGGTGTCGACAGAGTTTTCTGTCTAGACTGTTGATCAGCTCTGCCCTGACAGCTGCTCCCCAAATAACCACATGAGACTTAATATTAATTATAAATGCTTGGCAGACAGCTTAGGCTTGTTTTTAGCTAGCTCTTTAGCTACCTTAAATCAACCCATTTCTATTAATCTATGTGCTGCCCCAATGCTATGGGATGTCTTTCTGTATGCTGTGAATATGTGTGGCTTCCATTGAGTAATAAATAAAGTGGTTTTGGCCTATGGCAAGAAAGCTTACAGTCATACAGGAAATCCAAGCAGAGATACAGACAGAAGAGCCAAGTAAAGAGAGACTCAAGTCCGCTGCTGAAGGATCAAAAAGATTTCAGCAGACCAGTAATGCCACGGCCATGTGGCAACAATAGATTCATAGAAATGGGTTAATTTAAGATGAAAGAGCTATCTAGCAAGAGGCTGAAGCCATAGGCCATATAGTTTGTAATGAATATTAAGCATCTGTGTGATTATTTTATAAGCGGCTGTAGGACTGTGGTGGGAGAGACCTGTCTGTACTGTGGGGCCAGGCAGGACTGGAGAAACATCTGCCTACATCCCAAGGCTCATTTACCTTATGTATGTATTTCCTATCCTGCTTGCTCTGTGTCTCATGGCATCCCCTCTGACTACACCCTCCTTCCCAGTGTTCTCTTTGCCCCCAAAATCCTGCCTAGCTGTCAGCCAGTCAGCTTCTTTAACAATGAGAGCAACACAGTTGCTTCAACAGTATCTTCACAGTGTAGAGGATTATTCTACAGCAAAGAGGCTTCTCTGCATACATAAGACCCTGTAAGAAAGGATTGACTGGCAGGCATCTTTGGTGGTGGCTAATTTAAAATTTTGTTTTGTTTTGTTTTGTGTGTCTGAGTGTTTTGTATGTGCATGCCTGGAGCCCACAGAGGCCAGAAGAGGGCGCTGGATCCTCTGGAACAGGAGCTAGGAATGGTGTGTGTGAGTCATCATGTGGGTGCTGGTAATTGAATTCCAGTCCTCTGCAAGAGCATCGAGTGCTCTTAAGCATTGAGCCATCTCTCCAGACCTGGACATTGCTAATTTTGTTTCATCTTGTCCTATGACTGAGAATAGCCTACACGTCTAGGTATGGTGAATGAATCTCGGTTTGAGGTGTCTTTTTGGAGATGGAGGGCTCACCTTCTTATTCCCAGAGTCCCGTCCTTACCAGTTCCACACCAGGCTCTGCAGGAAGTGCGGGTCCTGAAGTGGGAGGTCTCCATCAAAGATGTTTGTCCCCTGTGTCCCAGGCGGGACTCTGGGTGTGCACAGTGTGGGGTGAAGATCTGAATGCAGGTCACATTTTCCACCCAGGAAGCCACGACCCTCCCTTGATGCCTCTGGCGCGCTGGCACCTCCCTATGAGGAGCCCGTTTCTCCGACAGAACCGAGGGCGTCCACGCGAGCCTGGGGAGCGGGTGCCACTTCGGGAGAGGGGCGGTGGCCTACGCGGTGGCATGGCGTCCGGAGGGGGCTCCGTGGGCCTCATAACCTGCCTGCTGCTGCTTCAGTCGGAGTTCTGCGAGGCTTGGGAGGCTGCCACTGTACCCTCTACTTCCGATTTCTCCGCAGGGCACAGTGAGACCCCAAGGGTGAAACCACCGCCACCCACGCAGGTGCTGGTGACCAAGGTGGCCCGTCAGGACCAATCCTCTGCTTTCAAGCCGTTTGCCTTAGGTAACTTGTGAAGGGGTGTCTGTGAGGGGTGGCGGGGGACTGGGTCAGAGTGGGAGCAAGTGACAGGCTGAGTCCGAGGGACACGGGTGAAGCCCAGGCCACTGGTGGGTAGTCTGATCGCCTTGCCTGTGGCTTCTGAGGGCAATGTGACTGCCGTGGGGGTGGGGGTGGGGTGACACCGGAGCATCGAGGGTATGGAGTGCCCCAGATGTCAACAGGACGCGCATAGCCTCCTTCTTGGCTGCCTTTGGGTCCGCTCTGCGGAAGCGCTGGCATGAACACTTAATTCGTCTGAGTTCTTCCCAAATTGTCCTCACTCAGGGTGCGGCCAACGCCTCACGAAGATCATGGGAGGCATGGACGCGGAAGAGGGAAAGTGGCCCTGGCAGGTGAGCCTTCGGGTCAGACACATGCACATCTGCGGAGCCTCCCTCATCAGCGCCGAGTGGGTGCTGACGGCAGCCCACTGCATTTTCAGGTGAGGAGAGGTGAGTGTTGAGGGGGGGGGGTGCTGCTGTCCTTATCTACCTCTCTGATAAAGCAGCAACATCCCCAAACCGAGACACCCAAAAAGGGTGTCATGCTATGATCATCTTGTTACTAGAAATACTTCGGGTGGGGCACAGGTGAAACAGTTATGGGATCAGTACCGTGTTTTGGTAGTAGAGACAACGTTTGATAGTGGCAAAAGAGGTCGGGGCCATGCTGAGACAGGAAAGAGAGGAAAGGGTACAAGGGAGCTTTGAAGGCTCAGGTGACTGAGGCAACATGACTTCTTTCCCACAGCCGAATCCAGTACAATGTCAAGATGGGCGATCGGAGCGTCCACCGCCAAAACACAAGTGTGGTGATTCCTATCCAGCGCATCATTGTCCACCCCCAGTTCACATCAGCTATTGTCGTTAAAAATGATATCGCCCTTCTCAAGCTCCAACAGCCCGTGAATTTCACCTCTCATATTTACCCTGTCTGCATCCCTTCAGAGACTTTTGTTGTGAATGCTGGGACCAAGTGCTGGGTGACAGGATGGGGTAAACCAGACCCAGGTGGTAAGATCTGGTGCTCAGGAGGAAGCACGGCCTTATTCCTAAAGGAGACACAAAGGATAATGAGCGGGACAGAAAAGGAAGGCTGACTACCTGGCATGGGCTGGTGGGCAGTTTGGTGAGCTTAGGTGATACCAGTGTTGTGTTGAGGTCCTTCTCAGTAACCAGCCCAAATATCTGATGACAGCCAAAGAAATGCACCTCTCCTGGGAACCAGAATTATGTCACGTCTGCTTTTGCAGTTTTGTGGGGACATGTGCTGAGTGATTGTGGCTAGGTGCAATGCAGTTCTCCTGGGTGGATTTTCAGATTTACTTTAAGTGCATGAGTGTTTTGCCTGCATGTCTGTGCAGCCAACACCTGCCTGGTGCCCACAGAGGTCAAAAGAGGGTGTCAGATCCTCTGGAACTGGAGTTATAGGTTGTTGTGAGCCTCCATGTGAGTGCTGAGGGAACTGAACCCTGGTCCTCTACAAGAACAAATGCTCTTCGCCAGGGAGTGGTGGCACACGCCTTTAATCCCAGCACTTGGGAGGCAGAGCCAGGCAGATTTCTGTGAGTTCGAGGCCAGCCTGGTCTACAGAGTGAGTTGCAGGACAGCCAGGGCTATACAGAGAAATTCTGTCTCAAAAAACAAAACAAAACAAAACAAAAAAAAGAAACTCTTAATTGCTCAGCTATCTGTCACTCTCTAGCACCTTGGGTGAATTTTTGCTCATGAAATAATGAGCTGCTTGTTAGTTTCTCAATAGAGATGCCTATCTAGGTAGTTAGGGAGTTCCTTCTGCCTAGAGGAATTAGGAGAGCCAGAAGGCTTCTGTTGGTATGGTTCTTATACATGAGAAGAAGTCACATGTGACCTTTAGGGTTCTATCTCTCTAAGAGCCTGTGATTATGTTCTAGAGAGTGAATAAAGTTGGTTGGGAATGATGTTACATGCAGAAGTATGGACAGTTTGAGACTAGTCTGATTTACATAAAGATCCCAGTCTTACCAACAAACAAACAAACAAAATAACATAAAAGAAAGATGTGTAGGATGTCCTGTCACTATTACTACTGACATTCAGTAACATGCTCAGTGGGTTCTCATTTCTTAGGCCTCTAAGGCCTTGCCTCCCTTTCAGAAACATCATCCTTCTACTGTCTTAGTTTTGCCTTTTTTAAGTGCTAGGAATTGGACCCAGGCCTTCAAACGTGCCAGGGAGGGCTCTAGTACTAACAGTCTTCACAGCCCTTTCTGCCTTTTTTTTTTTTTTTTTTTTTGAGCTGAGGATCGAACCCAGGGCCTTGCGCTTGCTAGGCAAGTGCTCTACCACTGAGCTAAATCCCCAACCCTGCTTTTTGTTTTGAGACAGAGTCTAGCTAAGTTGCCCAAGGTGGCCTTGAACTCACTCTGTAGCTCAGGCAGGCCTTACACTTGAGAGCCTTCTGCCTTGACCTCCCATGGACTTACTGACCTGTGCCATTAGGCCCTGCTCAGTTTTGCCGGTTACCCAGTCCTCTCCCTATGACAGTTTTGAGTCTCAGTTTATCCCTCTGTCAAATGGGGACACTATTCACTTCCCCACCTTTGTCCAGGGGCATTCCTGGGTGCCGGAGTGCTTGCTCTCCATGGTGAAGACTAATACACTGCTGATCTTCTTCATTAGCACCAAACATTCCAACAACAGTTCTCCAGGAGGTGGACCAGGATATCATCCATTATTCGGAATGTAATAGGATATTGAGGAAGGTTACATCATCTTCTCTTGATCTGGTCAAGAGTGGGATGATCTGTGGCTATAAAGAAAAAGGAAAGGATGCTTGCCAGGTGAGTTCATAAGCCCTTTTCTCAGTCTCAGATGGCAAGGCTGGAGTTATTTGCTACCTCTTTGACTCAAGAAAATTCATGGGGAAAGCCACGCTCCCTGTAGCTGCTGAAGCTAACCTTGCCTGATCTTTCTATGTAGCACAGAATGGCCTTAAACTTGAGATCTACTTGCATCAACCTCCCAAGCACTGAGATTACAGGGAGACACTACCTTATCCAGCTGGTCTGGTCCCTTCTAAAGGATGTAACCTTGCTGTGTAGGTTGCTGCGTAGGGTTCTTGTTTACATGTTGAAGTTGGTAATGGGTAGTCTAATAATGTTTTGCATTGAGTTTTCCCTATGTCTTAGTTAGGGTTTTTATTGCTGTGAAGAGACACCATGACCATGGCAACTCTTACAAAGAGAACATTTAATTGGGGTGGCTCACTTATAGTTTCAGAGGTTCAGTCTATTATCATCATGGCAGGGAGCATGGTGGCATGCAGGCAGACTTGGTGCTGGCTACAGCTTGGCTTGCAGGTAACAGGAAGTTGACTGAGACACTAGGCAGTATCCTGAGCATAGGAAACCTCAAAGCCTGCCCCCACAGTGACACACTTCCTCTAACAAGAACATACCCACTCCGACAAAGCCACACATTCTAATAGTGTCACACCCTGTGAGATTACAGGAGCCAATTACATTCAAACTACCACGTCCTCTGTGACAGTTGACAAAGGGACCATCAATCTGTATTAACTGCGTTAACCTGCATCACAACCTTGCAGCATAACATCATATCTTCCATGCCACTGTGAAAGGTGAAATCCAAAGAGAACTCAAGGTCCTCTTGTGAAATCTTTTTTGGAGACAGGGGGCAATTTGCTTAGGTGTTCAGAGGTCTGAGTGTGCTTCTTATGTTGGCCAAGTGTGTAATCTCAGGGGCTCATAAGGCTGAGATAGGAAGATCAAAAGTTCAAGGCCAAATAGGATACATAGTAAGTTTGAGGTGAGTCTTGGTTACACAGTGAGACCTTGTCTCCATGTCGGGCATTGGAGGTGAAGAACATGTTCACTGGACAAGAAACCCTAGGTTTGTTCCCCCAGACTGGAGGTGGGGGTGCTGGTGTTTTAAATGCCTGGAGAAGTAGGGATACGGTATCATATGTGGCCAAGTTTCTAGGGTGGCCAAGGCAGGTGTGAGAAGTGGTCAGATTTTCCTTTTAGCTCAGTGGTTCCCTTGGATGTGTGATACCAGGACTGTCTTCAGAGTGTAGGAAATGCCATTGAGTTCTGAGCAGAGAGAGTCTGGGGCAACTTAATCAGTGAGGGAAGTGTCTGAGGTCAAATTATCAATTCATGTTAGGTTAGGGGTGGTAAGAGATACTGAGGAAGCCCATGTGTTTCTCATTGATAGGATCTCTGTAGTGGATTTGGGAAAAGAATATGTATGAATGGACTCTATAATGTTGAAGAGTTTTGCTGTATAGGTTAAGAGCTTCAGAGGAAATTCAGGTTAAATGTAAGAAATTAGGAGCTACTACATAGAAGTGATGGAATTTATGGATGAAGTTAATGGAATTTAAAAAAAAAGATTTTTAAAATTTTTGTGTGTGAGTGTTTTGCTTGCATGTATGTGTATGCACCATGTACATGCAATGTCGCCAGAAGAGGGCGTAAGATCCTCTGGGACTGGAGTTATAAGTGATGTGGGTGTTCTCAACTAACCCAGGGTCCTCTGCAAAAGCAGCAAGTGTTCTTAACCATGGGGTTATCTCTCCAGCCCCTCAAAAGTAGAATTCAGTGATAAACACCACTGTGGCTTGAGAAATTACAATAATATGAGATGATATTACCATTTTCCCACTAACTTCTCAGGGTTCATATTTATATACCTAGTTCTGGCATTTGTGTATTAATAGCAGCTTGGGCCTGTCAATGATGCTTCTCTCTCTCTCTCTCTCTCCCCCCGTCTCTCTCTCTCTGTCTCTATCTCTTTCTATCTCTCTCTTCTGAGACAGTGTCTTGGTATGTAGCCAGGTTGCTTTGAACTCTCAAAATCCTCCTGCCTCACTCTCCTTAGGGCGGATACTCTAAGTGTATGCCACTGCACCTGGCTCTGGCTGGGCCTTTGGGGTGCCTGAGGAAACTCTGTATGGGCCTGTCTCCCTTATGTCTTCCAGTGCCACTGGCCTAATCCAAAGGGGGATCAATTCCATTTCTTTCTCTTTCTTCAGGGAGATTCTGGCGGCCCTTTGTCCTGTGAATTTAATGATAAATGGGTGCAAGTGGGAATTGTGAGCTGGGGCATCGGCTGTGGTCGTAAAGGACATCCTGGAGTTTATACAGACACTGTCTACTACAGCAAGTGGCTAACTGCGGTGGTGAACCAGGCCGCCTGTTTCTATCCGCTGGTCTTCCTCGTCTTGCTACTGTGTTTGCTGACCTCGTGACATCCTGTGGACATGGAGACTGCTGCGTCTCATCCCACCCTCCTTCTGAGCCTCTCCCTTTCCTTTCCAATGTCCTTTCTTCAAATTCCGTTTGGGATCCCTTGCCCTGGAGAGAGCCACAGTGAAACGTGTCAGGGATCTGAGACTTCACAGTGTTGTGGCTAGGTGCTCCAGTCACCATCCTTGGTCACACTGCCTCTGAGTTGCGCTCTGCCTGGCAGGGATGAAGGTGCATGAATTCCAGTCAGAAGGCAAACTGGCCTGCCAGGTGAATGACAAACTGGCCTGTGAAAGGGCTTCCTCAGTAGTGGAGCAAGAGCTAGACCTGACTATAGTTGTTCAGGACTCTCAGACCTTGACATACCAGAGTTAGCTTGGTGATTACTGAAAGAGGGAGAGAGAGAGAGAGAGAGAGAGAGAGAGAGAGAGAGAGAGAGAGAGAAGAGAAGGACCTTAAGTGTCTTCCTGTAACTGTTCTCTCTGTATAATATCTTTGATCTTGGGAAATTACATTTCTCATTGAATGTAATTTGCAACCATGTTCAAAGATAAAGTGAAATTTGAAAATAATTAAGAAAATATATGAGCAGATTTCCTTATTTCTCTTCAAGAATTTCCCTTTATAAGTAAAACTAAGGGGGTGTCTGAAGTGTCCTGTCCTGTTCAGGCCTAATATCAAGAAGACGGTTGATAACATTGAACTCCAGTGTCCTGTGCTTTGGCCCTGAGCAAACATGGCGCATTTGTAGCATTTAACACTGTTTAACACCCTTGTTTTCCTCTAAGAAAAGCAAATATTGTCTCTGCACTCTTGGTTTTCCATGTGTTGAGGACATTTTACTCTCAGCCAGCAGGAAATACAACCAGATCCTGGCCGAGGGTCCTTCTTCTTCTCATTCTGTCTTGACTACTTTTCAGCCTCCCTCACGATTGACCATTTGTATGTTCTCTTTTGTGAACTGTCTTCCCAAGTCTTTTGTCATTTTTAATTCAGATACTTTATATTGCTGGCTTTTAAACTAGTCTTCATGTATTCTGATAAGCATATTAAAGTTATGACTTGATTTGCTTTTAACTGAAGGTTGTGCAGAATTTTCTTCTTTCTCCCCCTAGAAAAAAGGTTTCTAGTTTTAGCATTGACGTGTATATATATGATCAACAAATTAATTTTTTTGTTCATGGCATAGGATAGAAATCAAAGTATGTATTTCTGTGCCTTTTGTGTTTGTTAAATTGTTACAATATGATTTGTTGAGATTCATTTTTTTCCAACATCAAGTAATACCACCAACTGACAGTGTATTTAGCAGCTGTTTCTTGACTCCATTCAGCTCTGTGTCCTCCTACATAGTCTGAAATAAAGTGCCAATCAGTCCTAGTACCATGCTCTCTGGTCTTGAAATGTGGCAGTGTTGTGCCTGCAAACTCATTCACATGTTTTCAAGCCCCAGTCTTCCTGGAATTGATATGTTGATTCTAAAATGTATATGGAGGGCTCTGGTGATAACTCAGTCGGTTTGTAAAGTACTTGCTGCACATGTGAACATGAGGACCTGAGTTCAGTCCCCAGCCAGGCGTGGTGGTATGCTGGAGAGCCAGAGACCAGCAGACCTCTGGGACTACTTAATCCAGGCCAGCCTAACAGGCAAACTTCAGATCCACCGAGAGGCTCAAAAATACAAAGGGGTCAGCTTCTCAGGAATAGTTCCCAAGGATTTACCTCTGCCTCCATGTGCATGTTCACACTTGTGCACATGTACCTGCACACACCCAAACACACACACACACACACACACACACACACACACACACACACACATCTACTCATACAAACAAAAATGAAGTGTATATGGAGGGCCTAGAGAGATGGCTCCTAGGTTAAGTGCTCAGTGCTCTTGCAGAAGGCCTGAGTTTGGTTCCTAGCACCCATGTTCAGCTGCTCAGAACCATCTGTAACGCTAGTTCCAGAGTATCTGGCCTCTAAGGACACCTGTGCACATGTCTGCATACACACTCACAAGTAAAAATAAAATAAATCTTTAAAAAATGAATATGGAAAAATCCAAGGACGCAGAATGACCAATACAAACAATATAGGTTTCAAGACTTTAACATGAGACACTGGTCAGTAGAGGGCTGTATTGGCATTGGGGCCGAAATAATATCAGTGGAGCAGAACAAGCAGTTTAGAAATAGGCCCACACCTACATAGCCAGATGATTTTAATAAAAGTATTAATGTAACCCAGTGGGGGAAAAGATAGTCTTTTTATTTAGTAAATGGTGCTGAGGGCCTAGGAGTGTACCTTAGAATGGTGGAGCTCTTGTCTAGTGTGCATGAGGACCTTGGTTCAATACCTAGCATCACAAAAAAATAAAGTGTTAGAAAAATGGTCTTTTGTGCCTGGCGATGGTGGCATATGCCTTTAATCCTAGCACTGTAGATGTAACCATCTTGTTAAATAAGAAACACAGAGCCAATTGCAGAGTTAAAAGCCAAGAGGTCAGAGCAATAGCTGAGAGCTGAAAACCTTACCCTTCACTGCTGCTCTGTCTTTCCTCTCTGCCAGAGAGCTACTTCCTGTGTCCTATCTTTATATATAGACTTTCTGTTCTGCCTTCTCATTGGTTGTAAACCCAGCCACATGACCTCCTCGTCACTGCCTGTCTGTACAGACCTCCAGGTCTTCTATGGTTGGTATTGAGATTAAAGGCATGTGTTGCCATGCGGGCTGTATCCTTGAACACACAGAGATCCTGCCTAGCTCTGCCTCCCAAGTACTGGGATTAAAGGCATGCACCACCACTACCCAGCTTCTGCTATGGCTTGCTCTGACCTCAAGGCAACTTTATTAATATACAAATAAAATCGTATTTCAGTACAAATAAAATATCACTATATTTCCCCTTTTCTATTTTAATAAAAAGGAAAAAAGTTATAACTAATATAAGAAAACTACATACAAAAGTTCAATAACTATATACCATATATACAAGCAATAAATACCTAAACAAGGTCTAGTCCAGTTGCATTTGACAAATTCAGAGAAAATAATTCCATTATTTATTCTATTTTGGTAAGTCCAAAATGTACCTGATTCACTTTCTATCCTAATTTATATTACTAATGGAACTGTCTTATAACGTCTTTCAAATTTATACACTTACACCTCTAGTGAGTTTCTTTTCTGAAATTCTTAACAAGGAAAACTATAACTAACTGATCTTCAACTCCCTCAGAGACCCAAGAAGGAAATAATACTACCTAATAAAAAATAAAAACAGGAAGTACAGGGGCTGGAGAGATGGCTCAGAGGTTAAGAACATGGACTGCTCTTCCCGAGGTCCTGAGTTCAATTCCCAGCAACCACATGGTGGCTTGCAACCATCTGTAATGAGATCTGGTGTCCTCTTCTGGCCTGCAGTCATACATGCTGTATACATAATAAATAAAAGTCTTAAAAAAAAAAAACAAACCAAAAAACCAGGAAGTGCATGCAAGCAGCTTCCAAAACAAAGTGAGTTGACAGAAACAGCCAGCTGCCTGGACAGTCACCTGAGGTTTCTCCACAGTGTTGGGGCATCATCTTCAGCCTATAGGCTTAGCGTATCTGACAGACTCATTTGTGACCTAGGATGTACACATGGTCAACAGTTCGACCTCAGAGAGCAGTCCATATGCCAGAAACACCTGAATTCCATTAGTGTCATGTCATGATTCAGGATTTTAAATTCTGGAAATTATTGGTGTTTTTTCAATTCAGCTGTCTATTCTTCTTGGCAGTATGTGTGTGTGTGTGACTTCATCTTGGCATCCCATTCTTCTCCACATCCCTCTATTAAATGCCAGTCTACTATTGAGAGGGGTGAGCTTAGTTATTCTTCAAGAATAACTGTTTCATCTGCTGTTCCACTGCACATCAGAAGCCATCGGCCCACTGCCTGTTCAGCTGCCTTCAAAGAAAAGGGCATGGTACCTTTTACAGATTGCAAAGGCCACTCACTTCAGGGATGGTGCCATATTGTCCTGGCTTCAGAAGATGCCTTTTGTTAAAGCCACAACCACACTTGTTTTGGCAAGAATTGGTAGTCCTTTGTTTCATGTCCTGGAACTCACTCTGTAGCCCAGGCTGGCCTGGAACTCTTGATCCTCCTGCCTTTGCCTCCTTCAGCAAATCCTACCAGCGTGCACCACCACAACCAGCTTCTGCTATGGCTTGCTCTGACCCCAAGGCAATTTTATTAATATACAAATAAAATCACATTTCAGTACAAAGAGAATATCATTATATAGTACTTGGGAGGCAGAGACAGATGGATCTCTGTTAATTCCAGGCCAGCCTAGTCCACAGAGTGAGTTCCAGGACAGCCAGGGATATACAGAATAGCCCTGTCTCAAAAAACAAACAAAACAAAAAGAAAAGAAGAAAGAAAGAAAGATAGAAAGAGAAAATTAATTTTGCTCTTCACTTGGCAATGTATATAGCTATTTCATTCTATTAATTAAAAATAAATTATAGAACTCAATATAAACCACGAATCTATAAGAATCTAGAAAAGGGCTAGAAGAAAAAAAATCTGTGGTTCTTGGGTAAACAAAGACCTTTTATACAGGGCATAAAAAGTATGGGCACTGGCTGGCAAGATGGCTCTGTGGGTAAAGGTACCTGTTACCAAGCCTGATGGCCTGAGTTTCCTGCCTGGGATTCATACTGCTGCCTAGAGGACCAGCCTCCAGCAGTGCATGGAGCCGGTGAACTCAGACTTTTCTATCTGAGGGGGTTAGGGGAAAAGACACACACACTCTCAATGGCTTCCTTCTGACCTTTTCTTTACTCTTTGTATTTTTTCCCTCTACATCTTTCCTGGTGATTTCCTTCTCTCATTCTTGATGTTTCCCTTCTAACTTTCTTATGTTTTGCCCTACAGCTTATATACCCCAGCAAAATCTTTCAATCAATATAAAAACTACAATGTGGCTACATTTTATTTTTCAAGTGAAGTATTACAGTGAATACAAGTAAAAAACAGTATGTTTTCCGTATCCCTTACACGAATAAACATTTTTTAAAGATTTATTTATTTATTATGTATACAACATTCTGCCTTCATGTATTCCTGCAGGCTAGAAGAGGGCACCAGATCTCATTATAGATGGCTGTGAGCTACCATGTGGTTGCTGGGAATTGAACTCAGGACCTCTGGAAAAACAGCCAGTGCTCTTAACCTCTGAGCCACCTCTCCAGCCCCATGAATAAACATTTTACGTGATACAGGTGAAAAACAAGTTGTCCCAAGAACCCATATACATTCATGTCCAAGCAACTTGCTGTAGATTAACAGAGTGTGAGCAAACAAGATTTTTTTTTTTATCAGCCAGTTCTTTTGCTGGTAGGCTGCATTTTGTGGTTACAAAGAAGGGACCAATCATTTTATTATTTAATTCAAAAGGTAATCTTATAAGAAATCTTAGAGGAATCACAAATATAAACTTTTATATATGAAAAACATTAAGTCAGCTCTATTTTAAATCCTTAGGGTGTATACTCTCTTATCAACAGTTTTTTATATCAGGAAGCTGAGGTTAGAAATGGGCACAAGAAATTAATTATCACCTTTGGTCACCAACACATCCAACAAGAAAGGTACTTCAGCTAATAATAATTGGGCCGCTTTGTTCTTGTTCCCTGACCTAAGAGTCCCACACTCAGCTATGTGCCTTTCGAAAACTTTAGATTGTCTTCTCAGGATTTCACCTCAAAGCTATTTGACTAAAACACCTTGGGTTATTTTCAAAGCTTTGTTTCAGCTATTATGCACCCTGAAGCCTGTGAACACATGTCCTAACACTAAGGTTAAAAGAATTTAAGCTAGCTGGGTTATTGTGACTCAACTGTTTTTCTTAATCATTAACCTAAGCCACAGTCTATACGTCTCCTCAGTAGAAACTCATGTGCTCTAGCTGTGTGACACTTCCTTGTTTTATTTTTATCCTCTGCAGCTTCTGCTTTATCAGAGGCAGGGGCAACATTTTGTCCTACCTTTACCTAAGTTAATTTTTCCACCAAACTAACCTCTATCATAATCCCTTACTATATTTTTTTAAAAACCTCAATCATAAAAATCCTATTTAAACAAACGCTATTATTGTATAAAATCATTGCTTCAGTTAAACAGAACAGCTTAGGAGGAAATCATCTTCATAATAATCCACAGGTTAAAATGCCCAAGAGAACAGGTTATTTCCAAGAGATGATCACACTGCATTAAGGACAGTGGGGATCTATCTCCACCCACCCATTCACACCATGCCAGATACCAGAGAAAATTGGCAGTGGCAAACAGGCAAAGACACAGCAGGAGCAAAAACCATTCTGGGGCTGAGGCTCTTGGGCTCTGCCTATCTGGGACTCACCCATCAGGGTTTTGTTTCCTGGTGGATTCGATCCCCTGAAGTCAGTTGCCATCTGCTGCTCCTCTGACATGCCGCTGGCAGACCCACTTGGTAGAAGGAGAGAAGTAACACCTGCAAGTTGACCTTTGACCTTTGATAAGAGTGAGTGTGTGGGCACACACTAAAAATTTTAAAGTGTGCACAGTACAAGATAAAACAGACACACTGAATTTGATCAAAATTAAGATGGGCTCCTGTAGCAGAAATCTTAAAGGTTCTTATTAATAAAATCAAACTTGAGCCAGGTATTGGGGTGAACACTGGCAGATCAGAGGGACAGAACAAGCCACAGACACCTCACCTCACCAGTTCCTCAGCTGATCCTGTTTCCTCAGACTGGAAGCTTCTTAATCCTCATCCCAATGACTCTCAGCTGAACTGCTGCTCAAAGAAAGCCTGAATGCTTACCCAGCCAAATGCTTCTAGTTTCTGGTCTCCACGCCTTATATATCTTTCTGGTTTTGCCATCACTCCCTGGGATTAAAGGCGTGTGTCACCAAGCCTGGCAGTTTCTAATGTGGCCTTGAACTCAGAGATCCAGAGGGATTTCTGCCTCTGGAATGCTAAGATTAAAGGTGTGAGTGCCACCATTTTCTGGCCTCTATGTCTGTCTAGTGGCTGTTCCGTTCTCTGACCCCAGATAAATTTATTAGGGTGCACAATATTTTGGGGAACACAATGCCACCATAGGCTCCTCTTTGAAACCCATTTTTGAGAAAATGAAAGCCAATAAACCACAGATGGGAATAAAATGGCAGCAGTGACGACTGAATGACGTTTATGCGTCTTGTTATTGAAGGCCTAGGACAGAGGCTGAGGAGATGTCAACAGCCCAGGCTCTGCTATCTCTTGTGAGAGTCCAACCAGAGATGTGGGTGATAATGAAATAAGAAACAGTTCAGTGTGGTCACTCCAGCAACAGGGAGAGTACCATTGCAGTCTTGCCTTTAGGGGCTAGTTAAAGTTTCGAGATGATTTAGAGGAAGGAACAAAGTAACAATGGACTAGACAATGTAGATGAATTTCTAAGCGGTATTACTAAATAAAAAACATGGAGCCAGAAATGGGGTGAAAATCTGACAGAGATCAGAGGAATTGGAAGAGCCACCAACTAACCTTACCTCATCACTCCACAGCTTCCAAAGTGCAAGGTGCTTCCTGTCTACCCACGCCTTTATTGCTTTGCTGTTCTGTCCTCTCATTGGCTCTTAGCCTCTATATCCAGAATGTCTTAAGCTTACGGCCAGCCTTAATGTGTGTGTGTGTGTGTGTGTGTGTGTGTGTGTGTGTGTGTGTGTATGTATGTATGTATATGTATGTGTATATATGTGTATGTGTGTATATATGTCTACATATGTGCTTTGGTGTTTTCCATGGGTGTTCGGTCCCCTGGAACTGGAGTTACAGACAGTTGTGAGCTGCCAAATGGGTCCCAGGAATTGAACCCTGGTCCTCTGGAAGAGCAGTCAGTGCTCCTAACTGCTCAGTCATCTCTCCAGCTCCAGCCTGAACTTTTTAGTGAGATGCTGTTTTTAAAAAAGAAAATGGGGCTGGAGAGATGACTCAGAGGTTAAGAGCACTGACTGCTCTTCCAGAGGTCCTGAGTTCAATTCCCAGCAACCACATGGTGGCTCTCAACCATCTGTAATGAGATCTGGTGCCCTCTTCTGGCTTGCAGTCATACATGCCGTATACATAATAAATAAATAAATCTTAGCATAGTGGCACACCCTTAATCTCAGCACTTGGAATACAGAGACTTGTGGATCTTTGTGAGTTCAAGGCCAGCCTGGTCTAAAGAGTGAGTTCCAGGCCAGCCAGGGTTACATAAAGATTCCTGTCTCAACAATCCCCCTACCCCCAGCCTCTAAACAAAGAAAAAAGAAAAAGAAAAAGAAGAAAAAAAGAATGGACTGGAGAGATGGCTCAGCCATTAAGAGCATTGACTGCTCTTCCAGAGGACCCA